>NC_069508.1:147314722-147522222 GCF_027579735.1 Bombina bombina
TAGATAGATAGATAGATAGATAGATAGATAGACATACTACACACACACACAATCACACACACATATAGATAGATAGATAGATAGATAGATAGATAGATAGATAGATAGATAGATAGATAGATAGACATACTACACACACACACAATCACACACACACATATAGATAGATAGATAGATAGATAGATAGATAGATAGACATACTACACACACAATCACACACACACATATAGATAGATAGATAGATAGATAGACATACTACACACACAATCACACGCACACATATAGATAGATAGATAGATAGATAGATAGACATACTACACACACAATCACACACACACATATAGATAGATAGATAGATAGATAGATAGATGATAGATAGACATACTACACACACACATATAGATAGATAGATAGATAGATAGATAGATAGATAGATGATAGATAGACATACTACACACACAATCACACACACACATATAGATAGATAGATAGATAGATAGATGATAGATAGATAGATAGATAGACATACTACACACACAATCACACACATATAGATAGATAGATAGATAGATAGATAGATAGATAGATAGATAGACATACTACACACACAATCACACACATATAGATAGATAGATAGATAGATAGATAGATAGACATACTACACACACAATCACACACATATAGATAGATAGATAGATAGATAGATAGATAGATAGACATACTACACACACAATCACACACATATAGATAGATAGATAGATAGATAGACATACTACACACACACAGACAATCACACACATATAGATAGATAGATAGATAGATAGATAGATAGATAGATAGATAGATAGACATACTACACACACACACAATCACACACACACATATATATAGATAGATAGATAGATAGATAGATAGATAGATAGATAGACATACTACACACACACAGACAATCACACACATATAGATAGATAGATAGATAGACATACTACACACACACACAATCACACACACACATATAGATAGATAGATAGATAGATAGATAGATAGATAGATAGACATACTACACACACACACAATCACACACACACATATAGATAGATAGATAGATAGATAGATAGATAGATAGATAGACATACTACACACACACACAATCACACACACACACACATATAGATATAAAGATATATATATGTAAACTCAGCAAGTGCAGTTATTTTTTCTTCTACTTCTCTTCATTTATTTACTATACTAGCTGCAACAAGGTTAGTGGGAATGCAGATTATATATATAAATATGCCCACTTACGGCTAGATTACGAGTTTTGTCGGTAAAAACTTGCGTTGCTAACGAGCCTTATTTTTTCCAGCGCTCACTTTAAACAACGCTGGTATTACAAGTTTTCTGAATGGCTGCGTTAGCCTCAGAAAAGTGAGCGTAGAGCAAATTTAGCGCCACTTCTCCCTGTAATACCAGCGTTGCTTACGGTAGCGGTAAGCTGGCTAAAACGTGCTCGTGCACGATCTCCCCATAGGAAACAATGGGGCTGAGACGGCTGGAAAAAAAAACTGAAAAAAAAAGCAGCATTCAGCTCCTAACGCAGCTCCATTGTTTCCTATAGGAAAATGCTTTCTAAGTCTACACCTAACACCCTAACATGAACCCCGAGTCTAAACACCCCTAATCTTACACTTATTAACCCCTAATCTGCCGACCCCGACATCGTTGCCACCTGCATAATATTATTAACCCCTAATCTGCCGCTCCGGACACAGCCGCCACCTACATTATTCTTATGTACCCCTAATCTGCTGCCCCCAACATCGCCGACACCTACATTATATTTATTAACCCCTAATCTGCCGCCCCAACGTTGCCGCCACCTACCTACAATTATTAACCCCTAATCTGCCACCCCCAACGTCGCCGCTACTATATTAAATGTATTAACCCCTAAACCTAAGTCTAACCCTAACCCTAACACCCCCTAACTTAAATCTATTTTTAATAAATCTAAATACAATTACTATAATTAAATAAATAATTCCTATTTAAAACTAAATACTTACCTATAAAATAAACCATAAGATAGCTACAATATAACTAATAGTTACATTGTAGCTATTTTAGGATTTATATTTATTTTACAGGCAACTTTGTATTTATTTTAACTAGGTACAATAGTTATTAAATAGTTAATAACTATTTAATAGCTATCTAGTTAAAATAATAACAAAATTACTTGTAAAATAAATCCTAACCTAAGTTACAAATACACCTAACACTACACTATCAATAATTTAATTAAATAAATTATCTACAATTATCAAAAATAAAATACATTTAAATAAACTAAACTATATTACAAAAAAAACAAACACTAAATTACAAAAAATAAAAAAATATTACAAGAAGTTTAATCTAATTACACCTAATCTAAGCCCCCTAATAAAATAAAAAAGATCCCCAAAATAATAAAATTCCCTATCCTAAACTAAATTACAAATAGCCCTTAAAAGGGCCTTTTGCGGGTGATTGCCCCAAAGTAATCAGCTCTTTTACCTGTAAAAAAAAGAAATACAATACCCCCCCAACATTACAACCCACCACCCACACCCCTACTCTAAAACCCACCCGATCCCCCCTTAAAAAAACTAACACTAACCCATTGAAGATCACCCTACCTTGAGCCGTTTTCACCCAGCCGGGCACCAGTGGTCATCTGATGGGGCAGAAGAGGACATACAGACCAGCAGAAGTCTTCATCCTGTGAAAATATAAGTGGGATGGCTGGAGAAAGCCTAGAAAGCCCACCAAAAGTATGCCGTGATAGCACTCTGTGCCCTGACTAATAGAGGCAGAGAATTCCTCTACTGGAGGGAATGATTAAAATATAACTTTTATTAGGAATAATAAAATCCACGTTAGACACACATATTAAAAAAATCCAGAAATACCTCTGTATTGATCCTAATATTAGTACAGAGAGGAAATACAGATATCAGGCTGGTTTATAATGCCGTAAGTGATTCCTCTACTGTAGATTAATATTTAAATGAATACACCACTTGATCTGGGTTATAAAATATCTATTATCCCCAGTCTTTATAACTGCTGAAGAACTGACAAATGCTACAAGCAGTAATCAGAGTCAATCAAATATTTAATGTGTAACTCAGTAACAAGAATCTTCAGCTGGGCTGTATTGATACTGTATTACATGAGATAGTATAGATCAGTACTCATATGATTAATTAATAATAGTAAACTCCAAGATGGAAGATACTAACTGCTTATGTATGCAGTTTAGTTTTCAGTCTAGAACATGAATTTATTTAAGGTGTATGTTATGTTTCAACACATGAATTTATGTACGTGAGTGTTAATTTATACTTGTGAATAATCTCAATCTAACTCCCGGTGAGATAGTTTGCTCCTATAATAGTTTTTAGTTTTTTGACTGATGTGTTACTAGATCACTTCAAATAGATTAACTTATGATTGGGGCTCAAAAGTTGTACATATATGGAGAGATCGCACAAAAATCTTATCATGATAGTAAGATTAGTTGTTATGAATACTCATTATCTTGATCTCGCAAAGGTAGCTGTTATTAAGCGGACTGATTCAGTCTCCCTTCTATAGCATAACAGACTCTTCCTATAAATTGCAGCTAACATATAATTCAATGTTCAACTATACATGAAATACTTAGGTATTGACTATGCATTTGTGTGCCTTGCATATTCAGTACTGTTAGTTGGTCCTGAACATCTAAATTAAATAGCAAACAACGGTATATCCTTAACTCTTAAATCACGTAGAAAGAGTAGTTTCTAAGAGAGTACAATAGGAGTTAATTGTAATGATCTGGTTATACGGAAAATTATTGATACGGTAAACCAGTATTACTGTCCATAAGACACTGCCTGTGTTTAAGCAGATTTTGCTGCAAAATAATTCTTAGTCCTAAATTAAACAGCGTAAGCGCAATGGTACAGTGTTTATAATTCCTATTACATTGCTTAATATTAGATCTGACACAACCCAGATCAAAGTAAATATTGTTATAAAATATATAATGCAACGTTAACTAAGGACTAAATCTGGCACAACCCAGATCAAAATTAATTACACTAAGGTAAATATTTGGTTTCATGCAATCTCCCTTGTGGCCCCAGTTAGCGTTTATAGGTAGTGAATTGTTAATGTAAGTTGGAATGCTAAAGATTCATGTCTGGTACACACTAAACTAAATCTGGCACAACCCAGATCATCTTATCAAATATTAAATACTCTAAGCCTGCCTGTAAAGGTTTGAGCACAGATTGGTCGGATAAAATTAGGTGCGAAATTAAACAATAATGGTGGTGTATAATTCTGATACAAAGGTACTACATCTGGCTATTAAAAAGTAGGGAACATAACACACGCTCTGGTAGCTTCCCTGACACGTTTCTCCCATCTGGGCTTTATCAAAGCCCTTCATCCTATCCGGGCAGAAGAGGACATCCGGACCGGCAGATATCTTCATCCAAGCGGCATCTTCTATCTTCATCCATCCGACGAGGAACGGCTCCATCTTGAAGACCTCCGGCGCGGAACATCCTTCTAGGCCGACGACTACCCGAAAAATGGCTGGTCCTTTAAATGACGTCATCCAAGATGGCATCCCTCGAATTCCGAATGGCTGATAGGATTCTAGAATCCTATCAGCCAATCAGAATTCGAAAGACGCCATCTTGGATGACGTCATTTAAAGGAATATTCATTCGTCGTTAGTCCGTCGGCCTAGAAGGATGTTCCGCACTGGAGGTCTTCAAGATGGAGCCGTTCCTCGTCGGATGGATGAAGATAGAAGATGCCACTTGGATGAAGATGTCTGCCGGTCCGGATGTCCTCTTCTGCCCATCGGATGACCATTGGTGCCTGGCTGGATGAAGACGGCTCAAGGTAGGGTGATCTTCAATGGGGTAGTGTTAGGTTGTTTTAAGGGGGGATCGGGTGGGTTTTAGAGTAGGGGTGTGTGGGTGGTGGGTTGTAATGTTGGGGGGTATTGTATTTCTTTTTTTACAGGTAAAAGAGCTAATTACTTTGGGGCAATGCCCCGCAAAAAGCCCTTTTAAGGGCTGGTAAAAGAGCTGATTACTTTGGGGCAATGCCCCGCAAAAGGCCCTTTTAAGGGCTATTTGTAATTTAGTGTAGGGTAGGGAATTTTATTATTTTGGGGGGCTTTTTTATTTTATTAGGGGGATTAGATTAGGTGTAATTAGTTTAAAATATTTTAATTTCTTTTTTATTTTCTGTTATTTAGTGGGGGGGGGTTTCGTAATTTAGTTTATTTTATTTAATTGTATTTAATTGTAGGTAGTTTAGGTAATTAATTTAATTATAGAGTAGTGTTAGGTGTATTTGTAACTTAGGTTAGGATTTATTTTACAGGTAATTTTGTAATTATTTTAACTAGGTAGCTATTAAATAGTTATTAACTATTTAATAACTATTGTACCTAGTTAAAATAAATACAAAGTTGGCTGTAAAATAAATATAAATCCTAAAATAGCTACAATGTAACTATTAGTTATATTGTAGCTATCTTGTGGTTTATTTTATAGGTAAGTATTTAGTTTTAAATAGGAATAATTTATTTAATTATAGTAATTGTATTTAGATTTATTAAAAATAGATTTAAGCTAGGGGGGTGTTAGGGTTAGAGTTAGACTTAGGTTTAGGGGTTAATACATTTAATATAGTAGCAGCGACATTGGGGGTGGCAGATTAGGGGTTAATAATTGTAGGTAGGTGGCGGCGATGTTAGGGACGGCAGATTAGGGGTTAATAACTATAATGTAGGTGTCGGCGATGTTAGGGGCAGCAGATTAGGGGTTCATAGGTATAATGTAGGTGGCGGCGATGTCCGGTCGGCAGATTAGGGGTTAAATAATTTTATTATAGTGTTTGCGATGTGGGGGGGGCCTCGGTTTAGGGGTTAATAGGTAGTTTATGGGTGTTAGTGTACTTTTTAGCACTTTAGTTAAGAGCTTTATGTTCCGGCGTTAGCCCATAAAACTCTTAACTACTGACTTTATATGCGGTAGGAGTCTTGGAGGTAGAGGCTGTACCGCTCACTTCTTCCAAGACTTGTAATACCAGCATTAGGAAAATCCCATTAAAAAGATAGGATACACAATTGACGTAAGGGGATTTGCGGTATGGAAAAGTCACGGAAGAAAAGTGAGCGGTACACCTGTACCTGCCAAACTCGTAATACCAGCGGGCGTTAAAAAGCAGCGTTAGGACCCCTTAACGCTGCTTTTTAAGGCTAACGCCAAACTCGTAATCTAGCCATTAATAAGTTAATAATGCAACTAAACACATGCAGTAATGCTGGCTGCAGCTTAGGACCAAGGAGAGTGGTCTGCTGCTTCTAAGGGGCAGTAAGAGACAATGCCCTGTGCGCACACCTATGAGAAGGAGGCTGTATTTTGGACATTTTTCAAGCATGCTAGGAATATTTTTGAATATACTTCTGTGTGTAGACTGCTGATTCATAACCAGATTTGTTGGATTCTTTGTAGTGACACAAACTACAGATTATAGTCTCAAATAGGATTGGTTCTTATAACTTTGGTGATGCAGTATTAAGGATTACATTATTAATAACTTTTATCTGCAATCATGAACTTTTTAAACTTAAAGGGACACTAAAGCCATTTTTTTTTCTTTAATGATTCAGATAGAGCAGAAATTTTAAGCAATCTTCTAATTTACTCCTATTATCAATTTTACTTCATTTTCTTGCTATCTTTATTTAAAAAGCAGGAATGTAAAGCTTAAGAGCCGGCCCATTTTTGGTTGAGAACCTGGGTTATGCTTGCATATTGGTTTGCTAAATGTAGCCACCAATAAGCAAGTGCTACCCAAGGTTCTGAACCTAAAATGTGCTGGCTCCTAAGCTTTAATTTCCTGCTTTTTAAATAAAGATAGAAAGAAAACGAAGAAAAATTGATAGTAGGAGTAAATTATAAAGTTGCTTAAAATTGCATACTCTATCTGAATCATTAAATAAAAAAATAGGGTTTAGTATCCCTTTAAAGCAACAGTAGAGTGCCATGTACATCTATTATCAAATTTGATGAAGGAGCAGCTATGCACTACTGGGAGTTAGCTGAACAAATCTGCTGAGCAAATATCAAGAGACCAATATGTGCAGCTACCAATCAGAAGCTAGCTCCCAGTAGACATTGCTGCTCCTGAGCCTACCTAGATATTTTCACACCAAGAGAATGAAGCAAACTTGATAATATATATATACAGTGGATATAAATAGTCTACACACCCCTGTTAAAATGTCAGGTTTCTGTGATGTAAAAAAATTAGACAAAGATAAATCATTTCAGAACTTTTTCCACCTTTAATGTGACCTATAAACTGTACAACTCAATTGAAAAACAAACTGAAATCTTTAAGGTTGAGAGAAGTAAACAAAAAAAATAAAATAATATGGTTGCATAAGTGTGCAAACTCTCTTATAACTGGGGATGTAGCTGTGTTCAGAATTAAGCAATCACATTCAAAACCATGTTAAATAAGAGTCATCACACACCTGTCATCATTTAAAGTGCCTCTGATTAACCCTGAATAAAGTTCAGCTGTTCTAGTAGGTCTTTCCTGACGTTTTGTTAGTCGCATCCTACAGCAAAAGCCATGGTCCGCAGAGAGCTTCTAAAGCATCAGAGGGATCTCATTGTTAAAAGGTATCAGTCAGGAGAAGGGTACAAAAGAATTTCCAAGGCATTAGATATACCATGGAACACAGTGAAGACCGTCATCATCAAGTGGAGAACATATGGCACAACAATGACATTACCAAGAACTGGATGTCCCTCCAAAATTGATGAAAAGACGAGAAGAAAACTGGTCTGGGAGGCTACCAAGAGGCCTACAGCAACATTAACCCCTTAATGACCACAACACTTTTCCATTTTCTGTCCGTTTGGGACCAAGGCTATTTTTAAATTTTTGCGGTGTTTGTGTTTAGCTGTAATTTTCCTCTTACTTATTTACTTTACCCCCACATATTATATACCGTTTTTCTCGCCATTAAATTGACCTTTTAAAGATACCATTATTTTCATCATATCTTATAATTTACTATAATTTTTTTTTTATAAAAACACAATTTTTTTTAACTTTGACCCCCAAAATCTGTTCCACATCTACAACCACCAAAAAACACCCATGCTAATTAGTTTCTAAATTTTGTCCTGAGTTTAGAAATACCCAATGTTTACATGTTCTTTGCTTTTTTTGCAAGTTATAGGACACTAAATATAAGTAGCACTTTGCTATTTCCAAACCACTTCTTTTCAAAATTAGTGCTAGTTACATTGGGACACTGATATCTTTCAGGAATACCTGAATATCCCTTGACATGTATATATATTTTTTAGAAGACATCCTAAAGTATTGATCTAGGCCCATTTTGTTATATTTCATGCCACCATTTCACCGCCAAATGAGATCAAATAAAAAAAATTGTTCACTTTTTCACAATTTTTTTCACAAACTTTAGCTTTCTCACTGAAATTATTTGCAAACAACTTGCGCAATCATGGCATAATTGGTGTAAACGCTTCTCTGGGATCCCCTTTGTTCAGAAATAGCAGACATATATGGCTTTGGCGTTGCTTTTTGGTAATTAGAAGGCTGCTAAATGCCACTGCGCACCACACGTGTATTATGCCCAGCAGTGAAGGGGTTAATTAGGGAGCATGTAGGGAGCTTCTAGGGTTACGTTTAGCTTTAGTGTAGTGTAGTAGTGTAGTGTAGTAGTGTAGTGTAGTAGACAACCCCAAGTATTGATCTAGGCCCATCTTGGTATATTTTATGCCACCATTTCACCGCCAAATACGATCAAATGAAAAAAAAACGTTAAATGTTTCACAATTTTAGGTTTCCCACTGAAATTATTTACAAACAGCTTGTGCAATCATGGCACTCATGGTTGTAAAAGCTTCTCTGAGATCCCCTTTGTTCAGAAATAGCAGACATATATGGCTTTGGCGTTGCTTCTTGGTAATTAGAAGGCCCGCTAAATGCAGCTGCGCACCACACGTGTATTATGCACAGCAGTGAAGGGGTTAATTAGGGAGCTTGTAGGGATTTTGCAGGGTTAATTTTAGCTTTAGTGTAGAGATCAGCCTCCCACCTGACACATCACATCTCCTGATCCCTCCCAAACAGCTCTCTTCCCTCCCCCACCCCACAATTGTCCCCGCCATCTTAAGTACTGGCAGAAAGTCTGCCAGTACTAAAAAAAAGGTATCTTTTTTAAAAAAAAAAACATATGCTGATGTGTAGGATCCCCCCTTAGCCCCCAACCTTCCTGATCCCTCCCCCCCAAACAGCTCTCTAATCCCCCCTCTACCTTATTGGTAGCCATCTTGGGTACTGGCAGCTGTCTGCCAGTAGCCACTTTACTAAAAAACAATGCTTTTTAAAAAAAAAAAAAAAATACCAACTCCCCACCCCCTCCCAGATCCCTTAGATGCTTTTTAAATTAAATTTAATCCCACTTTATCCCACTTTTTTTCAAAAACATTTCTGTAGTGTAGCCGTTCCCACCCGCTTCCACCCCGTGCATGTGTGCGCGCCTCCGTGCACACCCCTGGCGATCCTGCCCATGATCCTGCCCCCCACAACGTCATAGGGCCCATCGATGGCTGCCCACCCACCTCCCATGTCGGCTCCCGCCCACCAACGATACCGGCCATCGATGTCCTGTGCAGAGAGGGCCACAGAGTGGCTCTCTCTGCATCGGATGGCCAAGGGGTGTTATTGCCGGATGCCTCGATATCGAGGCATCACTGCAATAACCGGAAAGCGTCTGGAAGCGATCAGGATTGCTTCCACCGCTTGAAACCCCTAAGGACGTACAGGGTACGTCCTTGGTCGTTAACTGACTTTTTTTGTAGGACGTACCCTGTACGTCCTTGGTCATTAAGGGGTTAAAGGAGCTGCAGGAATATCTGGAAAGTACTGGCTGTGTAGGACATGTGACAACAATCTCCCATATTCTTCATATGTTTGGGCTTTGGGGTAGACGGCAAGACGGAAGCCTTTTCTTATGAAGAAAAACATCCAAGTCCAGCTAAATTTAGCAAAAACACATCTGAAGTCTCCCAAAAGCATGTGAGAAAAGGTGTTGTGGTCTGATGAAACCAAGGTTGAACTTTTTGGCAATAATTCCAAAAGATATGTTTGGCGCAAAAACAACACTGCATATCACCAAAAGAACACCATACCCACAGTGAAGCATGGTGGTGGTAGCATCATGCTTTGGGTCTGTTTTTCTTCAGCTGGAACTGGGGCCTTATTTAAGGTAGAGGGAATTATGAACAGTTCCAAACACCAGTCAATATTGGCACAAAACCTTCAGGCGTCTGCTAGAAAGATGAACTTGAAGAGGAATTTCATCTTTCAGCATGACAACGACCCAAAGCATACATCCAAATAAACAAAGGAAAGGCTTCACCAGAAGAAGATTACATTTTTGGAATGGCCCAGCCAGAGCCCAGAATTGAATCCAATCGAAAATCTGTGGGGTGATCTGAAGAGGGCTGTGCACAGGAGATGCCCTCGCAATTTGACAGATGTGTAGTGTTTTTGCAAAGAAGAGTGGGCAAATCTTGCCAAGTCAAGATGTGCCATGCTGATAGACTCATACCCAAAAAGACTGAGTGCTGTAATAAAATCATAAGGTGCTCCAACAAAGTATTAGTTTAAGGGTGTGCACACTTATATAACCATATTATTTTATTTTTTTAATTTTACTTCCCTTCACCTTAAAGATTTCCGTTTATTTTTCAATTGAGTTGTACAGTTTATAGGTCACATTAAAGGTTGAAAAAGTTCTGAAATGATTTATCTTTGTCTCATTTTTTTACATCACAGAAACCTGCCATTTTAACAGGGGTGTGCAGACTTTTTATACCCACTGTACATTGGAAACTCAGTGAATCATGAAAGTTCAATTTTGACTTTTGCTGTCCCATTAAAGGGATTTTATTAAACAAATTAGGAAACATGACTGGTACCTAGGTGTCAGACACCTAATTACAAGTCTAACTAAATTTAAAACCATCACTGAGAAGATCTAGAAATGCCCAGCTCATGCATTTTTATAATGCAAAGCTGCTGTCATATCCGACGATGGGCACGCTCTTAATTCTACCCAAGTATACTCTTCAACAAAAGAGACCAAGGGAACAAAGTGTATTTTCTAACAGAAGTAAATTTAGATTATTTTTTTTTAATTCTTTTAATTTATTTTTTAATTGCACACTCAGGCCCAGTGAGGTCTAAGGGGAGAACAAGGTAATGTGGTTGCGATATCCATAGTCATAAAGTTAGCTTGCATCGTTTTTACACTTGCGTGCAACAATTTACTATCAACTTGTAATACTGCACTAACCCGCCCTCGTTAAAGGTTTTCTTTGAGCAGTAATTGTGCGTGTACGGAAAAAAATAAGCACGCCACTTGTAATCTGGTAGTAAGTATTTTTTCTATTTTTGTATACTTTAACTCTAGGAGGCATTTGGCAAAAGCACGGTCTCAACGCTCTATTTAACCCCTTAGTTTGAAAATGACAGCTGGCTTACAGGATATTTGGGAGCCATTAAAGGGTTAATATGAAATGTATCCGCTTTATAAAACACAACTGAGCTAACTGAGGCTGCTTCCTGTGGAAAATTTAGCGACTTAACTATGATATATATATATAGTTATTTATTTTTATTATACTGTTATATATATTATTATTTTTATTTATTTTTTAACTTTACTGTAGTATTTATTATGCTGGTTGTATTTTGTGACTTCATATGTGTGACATTTTGCAGAGCTACTAAATCAACTAGCATTTCAGATATAATACTTTTCTCTATAACTTTACTGAACTGTCAATATAATTTTGTCACTTGAGTTGCTTTTCTGTTGCTTAGTATGACATCTATGATATCATTCTCAAACTGTCTGAAACAGTCTTTCTTTTCACAGATGACATACTGTTTCTGTGTCATTATATAGTGCTAAGTATATAATTTATTGATTTTACAGCAGTTCTAAGCCCTTGATTATTTTAATTAGCTGTAAACGATGTGAAGAAGGTTGACAAGTTAATTAGAAATATATCTTCATAAGTGTGACCTTTGATGGCCGACTGGGTGGCTTATGTTTAAGTGATTGCTATACATTATTTACAGTTTATAAATGGTGGCTTTGACTCAGACAATTGCATACTGTCCTTTTATTCACACCCTAAATAGTGCAAAACCATATGTATGCTTACTTCAATAATATACAGTACATGTAACTACCACTGGTTTTATGTGCTGGGGTGAAAAATATTCTGGGATTAACAAAAGTCTTTGTGCATGCAAAATAAAAATAAAAGAAATATACTATATTATATATTTAAAATATTAACCAAATAAATAATTGTTTATACATAGATACATAGATTATACATAGATGGTACATAGATACATAGATACATAGATACATAGATAAACAGACAGATTGGTTGAGAACCTGGGTTATGCTTGCTTATTGGTGGTAAATGTCAGCCTCCAATAAGCAAGCGCTATCCATGGTGCTGAACCTAAAATGGGCTGGCTGCTAAGATTTATATTCATGCAGACGAAATAATCTGAGGATAATAGGTCTGCCAGAAGAAAGGAGCACAGAAAATCTTGTGCAATTTGCAGAAGAAATACTACCTACACTATTAAAGCTGGAAAGCCCAACTGTTAAGTTCACAGTAGAAAGAGCCCATAGAACTGGGAGAATACAGTATACTTCGGAGTCAAGATCAGATCAAAGGTTAAATTGGCCAAGAACGGTGGTGGTGAAGTACCTGAACTACCAGGCTAAAATGGAACTAATTTAAACCTAATTAGAACCTACAGAAGAATAAAGGATCTAACGTATAAGGAAGGGAAAATACTTATTTTTCCAGATTTTTCGTATGAGACGGCAACAAAAAGAAGAGCATTATCTAATATCTGCTCCCAGCTGGTTAAATAAGGAACTTTTTTCTCACTATTATATCCTGCTAAGTTAAGGGTGAAAGTTGGTGGAGATTTTTTTGTGTTTGATACCCCAGAACAAGCTCAACTTTTTTTTTAGAGCAATGTCAAGTAAAATAGGGGTATGGCCTCACCTCGAAGGCTGTTAACCCCTTAATGACCGCAGCACTTTTCCATTTTCTGTCCGTTTGGGACCAAGGCTATTTTTACATTTCTGCGGTGTTTGTGTTTAGCTGTAATTTTCCTCTTACTCATTTACTGTACCCACACATATTATATACCGTTTTTCTCGCCATTAAATGGACTTTCTAAAGATACCATTATTTTCATCATATCTTATAATTTACTATAAAAGTTTTTATAAAATATGAGGAAAAAATTGAAAAAAACACACTTTTTTAACTTTGACCCTCAAAATCTCCTACACTTCAACAACTACCAAAAAACTCCCATGCTAAATAGTTTCTAAATTTTGTCCTGAGTTTAGAAATACTCAATGTTTACATGTTCTTTGCTTTTTTTGCAAGTTATAGGGCAATAAGTACAAGTAGCACTTTGCTATTTCCAAAAAAATGTTAAAAAAATTAGCGATAGTTACATTGGAACACTGATATCTGTCAGGAATCCCTGATTAACCCTTCACATATATATATTTTTTAAAAGAACACAACCTAAGGTATTAAACATGGGGTATTTTGACTCTTTCCATGCAACTATTTTACCACCAATCTATGCCAAAGTTTGAAAAAAAAAAAAAAAAGTGGTGATTTTTTGACAAAATAGCAATTCAAGAATACATTTACTGAGAACGTTAAGGGTTACTGCCAAATAACACCCCAATATGTCTTCAGCAGCATCTCCTGAGTACAGTGATACCACCCATGTATAGGTCTGTTGGGTTCTCTGGGGGCTAAAAGGCCTTATTTTTAGGGGGCGCATTCCAGTTTTTTAATTTGGAATTTTCACATCTGTCGTCATGCACCCATGTCCTATTTGGGACATTTCTGAAGCCGGACAATGCAAATTACCCCCATCAAACCATATATTTTTAAAAAGTAGACACCCTAGGGTATTTCAAATGCTGGTATTTTAACACTTTGCATGCACTAATTCAACCACCAGTCTTTGTCAAACTTTTGGGTAGTCATTTTGGTGTGTTATTTTTCACACGCATTGTACTTTAGGCATGGATTCTCAGTTCCTGTTATATGTTACTGACCAAAAACACCTCAATATGTGTTCAACAACAACTTCTGAGTACAGTGATACCCCCCATGTATAGGTGTGTCGGGTTCTCTGGGGGCTAAAAGGCCTTAATTTTAGGGGGCGCATTCCAGTTTTTCAACTTGGAATTTTCATATCTGTCATCATGCACCCATGTCCTATTTGGGACATTTCTGAAGCCGGCCAATGTAAATTACCCCCATCAAACCATATATTTTTGAAAAGTAGACACCCTAGGGTATTTCAAATGCTGGTATTTTAACACTTTCCATGCACTAATTCAACCACTAGTCTTTGTCAAACTTTTAGGTAGTCATTTTTTTGCATTATTTTTCACACACATTGTACTTTAGGCATATATTCTCAGTCCCTGTTATGTGTTACTGCCAAAAAAAAACTCAATATGTATTCAACAACATCTCCTGAGTACAGTGATACCCCCCATGTATAGGTGTGTCGGGTTCTCTGGGGGCTAAAAGGCCTTAATTTTAGGGGGGGCATTCCAGTTTTTCAACTTGGAATTTTCACATCTGTCATCATGCACCCATGTCCTATTTGGGACATTTCTGAAGCCGGCCAATGTAAATTACCCCCATCAAACCATATATTTTTGAAAAGTAGACACCCTAGGGTATTTCAAATGCTGGTATTTTAACACTTTCCATGCACTAATTCAACCACTAGTCTTTGTCAAACTTTTAGGTAGTCATTTTTTTGCATTATTTTTCACACACATTGTACTTTAGGCATATATTCTCAGTCCCTGTTATGTGTTACTGCCAAAAAAAAACTCAATATGTATTCAACAACATCTCCTGAGTACAGTGATACCCCCATGTATAGGTGTGTCGGGTTCTCTGGGGGCTAAAAGGCCTTAATTTTAGGGGGCGCATTCCAGTTTTTCAACTTGGAATTTTCACATCTGTCATCATGCACCCATGTCCTATTTGGGACATTTCTGAAGCCGGCCAATGTAAATTACCCCCATCAAACCATATATTTTTGAAAAGTAGACACCCTAGGGTATTTCAAATGCTGGTATTTTAACACTTTCCATGCACTAATTCAACCACTAGTCTTTGTCAAACTTTTAGGTAGTCATTTTTTTGCATTATTTTTCACACACATTGTACTTTAGGCATATATTCTCAGTCCCTGTTATGTGTTACTGCCAAAAAAAACCTCAATATGTATTCAACAACATCTCCTGAGTACAGTGATACCCCCCATGTATAGGTGTGTCGGGTTCTCTGGGGGCTAAAAGGCCTTAATTTTAGGGGGCGCATTCCAGTTTTTCAACTTGGAATTTTCACATCTGTCATCATGCACCCATGTCCTATTTGGGACATTTCTGAAGCCGGCCAATGTAAATTACCCCCATCAAACCATATATTTTTGAAAAGTAGACACCCTAGGGTATTTCAAATGCTGGTATTTTAACACTTTCCATGCACTAATTCAACCACTAGTCTTTGTCAAACTTTTAGGTAGTCATTTTTTTGCATTATTTTTCACACACATTGTACTTTAGGCATATATTCTCAGTCCCTGTTATGTGTTACTGCCAAAAAAAACCTCAATATGTATTCAACAACATCTCCTGAGTACAGTGATACCCCCCATGTATAGGTGTGTCGGGTTCTCTGGGGGCTAAAAGGCCTTAATTTTAGGGGGCGCATTCCAGTTTTTCAACTTGGAATTTTCACATCTGTCATCATGCACCCATGTCCTATTTGGGACATTTCTGAAGCCGGCCAATGTAAATTACCCCCATCAAACCATATATTTTTGAAAAGTAGACACCCTAGGGTATTTCAAATGCTGGTATTTTAACACTTTCCATGCACTATTTCAACCACTAGTCTTTGTCAAACTTTTGGGTAGTCATTTTTTTTGTGTTATTTTTCACACACGTTGTACTTTAGGCATATATTCTCAGTCCCTGTTATGTGTTACTGCCAAAAAAAAACCTCAATATGTATTCAACAACATCTCCTGAGTACAGTGATACCACCCATGTATAGGTGTGTTGGGTTCTCTGGGGGCTAAAAGGCCTTATTTTTAGGGGGCGCATTCCAGTTTTTCAACTTGGAATTTTCACATCCCATGCACCCATGTCCTATGTAGGACATTTCTGAAGCCGGCCAATGTAATTTACCCCCATCAAACCATATATTTTTGAAAAGTAGACACCCTAGGGTATTTCAAATGCTGGTATTTTAACACTTTCCATGCACTAATTCTTTGTCAAACTATTAGGCAGTCATTTTTTGTGTGTTATTTTTCACACACATTGTACTTTAGACATGAATTTTCAGCTCCTGTTATGTGTTACTGCCAAAGAAGACCCCAATATGTGTTCACCAACATCTCCTGAGTACAGTGATACCACCTATGCATAAGTTTCTTGGCTTGTTCGGGGGGTGTAATGCCAAATGTCCAACATGCGTTTGTGATTTGTTTTTCACATTTAACATATTTTCTTTGCCTATTGTCTTTTTGGGGGTATTTTAACATACCCCAATTTATTTGTTTCCATGAATGTGCATATTTTTGAAATGTTGACACCCCAAGGTATTGTATATGGTGTGCTTTGATGCATTTGAAGTAACTGTTTTAGCTAAAAAAAATTGGAGAAAGTGTATGGTGGCATTTTTTCAATTTTCATTTTTACACACACATTGCTTTTTGACTATGATTTAGGAGAGACTGTTGTAAGTTAGTGCAAAAAAATACTTCAGGTTGTTTTCTGCTAGGCACCCTGAGTACACCTATGCCCCCCATGCATAGGTTTGCCAGGATTTTGGGAAGGTTATGTTACAATTTTATGACTTGTGATTTTAGTTATTAAGTGAGAGTATTTCTTCTGATAGGCCTATCTTTAGTTTGGGGCCTATTGTAAACCCCACTTTTATTTATTGCCATGAATGTGCATATTTTTGAAATGTTGACACCCCAAGGTATTGTATATGGTGTGCTTTGATGCATTTGAAGTAACTGTTTTAGTTGGAGAAAGTGTATGGTGGCATTTTTTAAATTTTCATTTTTACACACACATTGCTTTTTGACTATGATTTAGGAGAGACTGTTGTAAGTTAGTGCAAAAAAAATACTACAGGTTGTTTTCTGCTAGGCACCCTGAGTACACCTATGTCCCCATGCATAGGTTTGACAGGGGTTTTTGTAAAAAAAAAAAAAAAGAACAGCCCCATTTTAGAAAAAAAAATATATTAGTGAAATGTAAAAATCTGGCACATTAAAAGTAAAAAAATAACAAAAAATTTAACAGTAAACATAACAAAAAAAAAATAACAGCAAATTTATTTATTTTTTAAAAATTGACCATTGTATGGTACCGCTTGAAGCAGTCCCCAATGCAGAGTCCAGGCTGTCCAGGGCAATCAGGACAGTGATATACAGTGTCCCTTCTCTGCCCCCTCTTGTGGTCTCTGCTTTGCGGCAGTAGGGGGGATTTTAAAAATAAAATGAGTAGCCCCAACTCTGCTCTCTCCCATCACCGCCCGGGGAGCAGGTGCATCATGGTACAAAATCCCCGAAATGATCTGGAGCTGAAATTGTAAAAAAGTCAGTTTCATTCCGGGGTTTGCTTTTTTGAACAACAAAAAAGCGTTGTGGGTTGCAATCTGCATTAGGTAAATTGCAACCTTTTTGTACCAGGCCCTTGTCTTCCGCATAATTAGGTAGGGCTGCAGCAGCTGATCTGCCAGATCAACCCCACCCATATGTCTGTTATAAGACTTGATGCACACTGGCTTCCTTATGATCTCAGCTCTGCCACGTACAGAGACCGCCACCGTCCTCTCTGTGTGGATGGTGGTAAGAAGGTATACATCCTTCTTGTCTCTGTACTTCAGTGCCAACAGCTCCTCTTGGCGCAGAGCAGAGGTCTCCCCCCTTCGTAGCCGGGTGCGTACAAGTTGTCCTGGGAAACCTTTGCGGTTCTTTTTAATAGTACCGCAAGCTACTGTATCAAAGCAATACAGTAGCTTGAACAAAAGGACACTTGTATAAAAATTGTCTAAGTACAAGTGATACCCTTTGTTCATTAGGGGTAATATCAGGTCCCAGACAATCTTGCCAGTGGTTCCCATATGTTCTGGGCAACCTGGAGGGTCAAGGTGGCTATCCTTTCCCTCATACACCCGGAAGGCCTGAGTATACCCAGTCTCGCTCTCACAGAGCTTATACACCTTTACCCCATACCTGGAGCGCTTGGAAGGAATATACTGCTTGAATCCCAGCCTTCCCTTATACTTCATCAGGGATTCATCAACGCATATATTCCTTCCAGGTGTATAAGCCTCTGCAAACCTGGCAGAAAAGTGGGTAATCAGGGGGCGGATTTTATACAGCCTGTCAAATTGGGGATGCTCCCTAGGGGGGCACAGGCTGTTGTCGCTGAAGTGCATGAAATGAAGAATCATTTCATATCTCTGCCTCGACATACTCTGGGAGAAAATGGGGGTAGAGCAGATGGGGCTACTGCTCCAGTAGGAGCGAACGGAGGGTTTCTTTATGATGCCCATCAGCATAGTCAATGCCCAGAATTTTTTAAATTCTGGCACATTGATGGGGGCCCATTGCTGCTTTGCCAAATATGTTTCAGGCTTTGCAGCACGGTACTGATGGGCATATAAATTAGTTTGGGCGACAATGTTCCCCAATACATCATCACCCAGAAACACCTCCAGAAACTGTTGGGGGCTAAAACCTGCCTCATCTATATTTATGCCAGCATTTGCTGTGAAGGGTGGGATATCTGGCCTCTGGAGATGAGGCGTTACCCACTCTTCAGCGGCAATGGCAGCAACACGCCTCCTTCTAGCAGGGGGGCTGGCAGGGGGGCTAGCAGGGGGGCTGGCAGGGGGGCTAGCAGCCACAGATACATCACTATCAGTTGAGACTGCATCTAATGATGTATCTGAGCATATGGCAGGGTCAAAATTGGGGTCTGAGTCAGACATAGAGGCATCTGACTCTGACGCAAGGATGGCATACGCCTCCTCAACACTATATCTTTTCTGTGACATTTTTGTATCTGTCACAGAAAACCAAAATTAATTAATTAACTAAATGGCCTTTGGGTTTTTTTTAAAAAAGTACAGCTATGCTAATGCCAGTGATTTATAGCAATCACTGGCAAGCTAGGGGTTAAATACTCTTTAAATTAAATTAACTAAATGGCCTTTGGGTTTTTTTAAAAAAAAGTACAGCTATGCTAATGCCAGTGATTTATAGCGATCACTGGCAAGCTAGGGGTTAAATACTCTTTAAATTAAATTAACTAAATGGCCTTTGGGTTTTTTTTAAAAAAAAGTACAGCTATGCTAATGCCAGTGATTTATAGCGATCACTGGCAAGCTAGGGGTTAAATACTCTTTAAATTAAATTAACTAAATGGCCTTTGGGTTTTTTTAAAAAAAAGTACAGCTATGCTAATGCCAGTGATTTATAGCGATCACTGGCAAGCTAGGGGTTAAATACTCTTTAAATCAAATTAAATTAGCTAAATGGCTCTGAAAGGAGCCTTTGGGTTTTTAAAAAATGACAACAACAAAAATTAACCCCTAAAAAAATGCACAGACAGCAAAAATGTACAGCTATGCTAATGCCAGTGATTTATAGCGATCACTGGCAAGCTAGGGGTTAAATACTCTTTAAATTAAATTAAATTAGCTAAATGGCTCTGAAAGGAGCCTTTGGGTTTTTAAAAAATTACAACAACAAAAATTAACCCCTAAAAAAATTCACAGACAGCAAAAAAGTACAGCTATGCTAATGCCAGTGATGTATAGCGATCACTGGCAAGCTAGGGGTTAAATACTATTTAAATTAAATTAGCTAAATGGCTCTGAAAGGAGCGTTTAGGTTTTTAAAAAATTACAACAACAAAAATTAACCCCTAAAAAATGCACAGACAGCAAAAAAGTACAGCTATGCTAATGCCAGTGATGTATAGCGATCACTGGCAAGCTAGGGGTTAAATAGTCTTTAAATTAAATTAAATTAGCTAAATGGCTCTGAAAGGAGCCTTTGAGTTTTTAAAAAAAAATACAACAACAAAAATTAACCCCTAAAAAAATGCACAGACAGCAAAAAAAAGTGCAGTTGTGCTACTGCCAGTGATTTATAGTGATCACTGGCAAGCTAGGGGTTAATGGCTCTGAAAAGAGCCTTTGGATTTTAAATTTTTTAACAAATAAAAGAAATAAATCTCTCTCTGCTAAAATACAGGTCTCTCTCTTTCTCCAACAAATGGCAAGTGAGGAGAGGGAGGGAGATCCACACTGATCAGAGTCAATATTTACAAATATTGACATGATCAGACAAATGGGGTATTTTATTATTATTATTTTTTTTTTCTAAGAAGGCTCAGATTGGGTGACCCTAGCTTGCCCCTATGGTGAGACAGGCTAGGGACACCCCCAGATGCCCCATGATGCACCGGGCATCGCCATTTTGGAAGCCTCATGGGGGAGGGGGGGGCGCTATATGTGGGCTTTTTTATTTTATATTATATTTTTTTTTCACATTTTTACTTTTATTTATATACTAACTAAGTGCCTCGACCCACCGAGGCACTTAGCACACTAGCAGAGCATCAGAAGCGTGTCCGATCGCTTCCGATGCTCTGCTGCACTGCCGGGCTCCACGTGGAGCAAAACCGGAAGTGATCACTCAAGGGGGAGTGATCGCTCCGGTCCCGGCACTCCGTAACAGCACTGCAGGGATGCCCAGACATCGAGGCATCCCTGCAGTACTGTAATAGTGCCTGGAAGCGATCTTGATCGCTTCCAGCACTCACTTTAGCCGAGGACGTGCAGGGTACGTCGTCAGGCGTTAACTGCCTTTTTTTTTCAGACGTACCCTGCACGTCCTCGGTCACTAAGGGGTTAAAGGGAAAATATTTTATTTTTATTTTTTTTGTTGTTTGTGTATTTTATTTTTATATACAGGGAATTGACATAGTACTATTTTTATAATGGTTCAATGTAGTATTGATATTATTTTTTGTGTAAATGCAATGTATTTGTAACACAAGGAAGTATTTAAGATATGCACATTAACAAAGTATTAGGGAAAATGTTTGGAACACATAACCTGATTTTTTTCGGATTGTATGTGCATTTTTAAAAAAAAAAAATTGTGCATTTTATTTTCATATACAGTGAATTGACACAGTATTATCTTTATAATGGTTCACTGCAGTATTAATATTATCTTTGTGTAAATGTAATGTATTAGTAACACAAGGAAAGATTTAAGACATGTATTTTAACAAAGTATTAGGAAAAGTGTTTGGAATACATAACTTGAATTTTTTAGGATTATAGGTGCACTTCACTTCCCTGATTTTATAAAGGTTTATTATATAACTGGTAATATTTTAAACATAAATACTTTGTATTAGTGACACAAAGAAGGATTTAAGGTAGGCACAACAACAATGTATGAAATTATAGGATTGAATTCCCCTCCTTTTCTTTTTGTAAGGATTATAAGTGCACTTTATTTTGCAGATAGGGAATTCACTTAATACTTTTCTTTTTATAAAGGTTTATTATATCAACATTATTTTAAACATAAATACTTAGTATTAGTGACACAATGAAGGATTTAAGTTAGGTACTATAACAATGTATGAAGGAAGGAGTTGGGAATACAAAAATCTGAATGAAATACTGAATGAGATGTATGAAACCATGACTAATGGAGATTTCAGATTTAGTTTATGTGAGCTGAAAACTCAGGTTATGTAAATCTTTAGTCTGAAAATACAAACATAATTTTTCAGAGATTGGTATCAACATTTATAAATGTATTGCATCCCATATGTAGTGAATTCACCTAGTAATGCTTTTATAATGGTCAACATATAAGTGGTAGTACTTTAAATGTAAACATAATATATTAGATGTATGGAATTGAGAGTACTAAAGCTAGATACTACACACAAATCATCTTATATGAGATCCTAAATTTACTTCAGGTAATGTGATAAATCAGGCTAGACTAATGTTCTCATTAGAAAGCAAAAATAAGTAAATTAAGTATCATTGAAAGTTGAGTAAAACTACAGGATTGAATCCCCCCCCCCTTTTTTTTTTTCTTCTCTCTGTCTTGGAGGTGAAGCCAATACTGAAAGCAAGATAGATAAAGCAATGAAAGTTGAAAATGAGGAATCTTAAAAGTAAAGAGGTGCCTATAAAGGCAAAAAGGATGGGTGAGTGTTGTGTGGAGTATGATTGTTTTTTTTGGTTTTTTTCTCCCTCTTCTCGCTCCCCATCCCCTTCGTTTTTTAACCGTTTGTATCCCTCTACTGCTCATAAACTCTATGTAAATGGATTAAAGACTTAAAGATAGCTAAAAATGGTTAAATTAATTTCCTGGAATGTGGGTGGGATTCATTCCCCGATTAAGTGCAAGGCAATTCTTAACTCTTTGAGTAAGAAGAAAGCAGATATTATAGAACTACAAGAAACCCAACTTTCTGAAGCAGAACATTTAAAAATTAAATCAAAATGGGCGGGGGAAGTTATTAGTGCCTCATATTAAGCAGCTAGAGGGGTAGAATTTATAATAAATAAAAAATTGGATTATGAGATAAAAAAGAAAATAATTGATAAGGAAGGGAGGTATGTTTTCACATATATAATTATAAATAAGGTTGAATATATAAATGGGAACATATATGGGCCCAACAACACTGATTGGAAATTTTGGCTTAAGATATACAGGATTCTAGATAAAGGGATGGATAAGAAACTGATAATAATGGGAAATGTTAACCTAACCCCTAATTCTTTATTAGATAGAAAAAAGATTTCGAATAATCGGGTATATACTATATGGAAATCACAACTGCAATATGAGAAAAAGATATTTCAAAAATTCTCTGTAGATCATAAGGTTGTAGATATTTGGGACTCTACTTATCAAGCCGTCGACTTTCTTGCATTCAACGGCACCAATACGCTCGCCTAAGATCACCTAACATCACTGCCGCGGACCTGAGTACGTTAGCCAAAATTATCAAGAAAGCTGTCAAAAAGCCGTGCACCAAGTATGGAGCGATGAGCAGGGCACTGTTGTTAACTAACAGTCATCGATCTCGCTGCTCTTCAGCTTATTTGCAGCTTTCTTGGTACCCTGTCACTAAGCACCCAGACTATACTATACTGTTTTACCCCCTATACCACCGCTCCCAGAGCCCACAGCACCTAAATAAAGTTATTAACCCCTAAACCACCACTCCCAGAGCCCACCACTACCTACATTATATGTATTAACCCCTAAACCGCCGCTCCCAGACCCCGCCACACCTAAATAAAGTGTTTAACCCCTAAACAGCTGCTCCTGGACCCGCCACACCTAAATAAAATGTTTAACCCCTAAACCGCTGCTCACTGACCCCGCCACCACCTTCATTAAATTTATTAACCCCTAATCTGACCCCCCTACACCGCCGCCACCTACATTAAATTTATTAACCCCTAATCTCCCGCACCCAATGTCGCCGCCACTATATTAAATTTATTAACCCCTAACAGCCCCTAACTTAAATATAATTTAAATTAATCTAAATAAATATTCCCATCATTAAATAAAATATTCATATTTAAAACTAAATACTTACCTATAAAATAAACCCTAAGATAGCTACAATATAACTAATAGTTACATTGTAGCTATTTTAGGATTTATTTTTATTTTACAGGCAACTTTGTATTTATTTTAACTAGGTACAATAGTTATTAAATAGTTATTAACTATTTAATAACTACCTAGTTAAAATAAAGACAAAAGTACCTGTAAAATAAAACCTAACCTAAGTTACAATTACACCTAACACTACACTAAAATTAAATTAATTCCCTAAATTAAAATTAATTAATTACCCAATCTAATTCCCCATATAAAATAAAAAAGCCCCCCAAAATAATAAAAATCCCTACCCTACACTGAATTACAAATAGCCATTAAAAGCCCTTAAAAAACAATTCCTATTATCCATTGCTGGGAAAGCAGTGATTAAGAGTCAGACAAGGTTTGAAAGATTTGGGAATAAGGCTGGGAAATATTTGGGAAATCATTTTAATAAAATCAAAAAGAAAAAAACCAATAGGTATAATTAAAGATGGAGAAAGATTGATCAGCAACTCAGAAGATATATCCTTAGTGTTTCAGAGTTATTATGAGAACTTATATTCTTCCCAGGATCCTGAGATGGAATCAGTGGAGTCTCCTCTATAGGAGCACAGGCGCACGTGAACCCCCTGAGAGAGAGGAGAAAAAAACTTTTTGGTTGAATAAATATAATTTTTCCAATAGCTCCCTATTGGAAAAATTATATTTTATTCAGTTAAAAAGGGTTCCTTAAAAAAAGGCTTCCAGTCCAATAAAAAAAATTGCTGTTTTTACTTCCATCTATCGCACCACACGTGCAATAGATAGAAGTATAGGTTTCAAGCTTTTTGCACTTATTTTTAAGTGCCTGCAGCGCCTCCTCCCAACCCAGCCCCATATCTTATTAATCTCACAGTTCTGACTGTGCAAGCGAGACCCATGTGAGTGATGATGGCGTGCGGGAGGAGGAGCCTGGCCAGCGTGATGTGGTTTGTGAGTTCACAGAGGGATGGCAACAGAGTTGGAGGAGTGAAAGGTAAGTAACCCAAGTGGTGCTTGTTATCTAACTCCCCCTTAGAGCCGGCTAAAGTTACATGCTTACACAGGAATGATTTTATCTATTAACTAACCCACCACGCTGTGCTCAGGAACTTTCTAAACAAACACAGATATGCTTTATATACCGTGCGCTCAGAGTCAACACAGTATATAAAGCATATTAGTGTTTAGGAAGTTTCTGAGCGCAGCGTGGTGGGTTAGTTACAAGATAAAATCATTCCTGTCAAAAAATCATTCCTGTCAAGACCGAGCCTTCCCTGTTTGTTTGTATAATGTTTTAAGCATAAGAAAAGAATCCAATCCCTGCATTGGATTGGATTCTTTTCTTATTCTCCATCATTATACAAACCAACAGGGGAGGCTCTGTCCTCAATCCGGATCTCATTTGCTAGGCTACCTCCCAGTTCCCCAGGGAATTCCTACGCACATTCCAGCCATGACAAGTGGAACCAGTGCGGTCACTCTAAACTCCTGTCTCACCAGATTTGTGTATGGCAGTGCTGGAGGTAAGCTTTATTTCCCTCTATTCATTACAACTTAACTGCAGTTTTGAGCCCTGTAGGAAGTGCTGTATAGAGTGTGATCCGCTGACTGGGGACCATGTGTGATTATTTAGGTCAAATAAAAGTGGTACACTCCTCCTCTCCATCTCCTGTGAGGTGGTCTTTGACATTGCCCTCCTGATGGTAGGTCTATATGCCTATGTTAATAATTCACTTGCAACAAGCATTAGTAAGCATTAGCATTGGTTGATCCTGTATTTGTTGTCATGGCTGATGTTGATAAATGATTGGGGGTATTTTGTATTTTAAAACTGACATTTATGTTTTTCAAATAAAGCATTTATTTGCACTATGTGGTATTAACTGCTTTGTATAGATTCCACAGGGAAAGTAACTATTTAGTGATGATTTGGCTATGTCAGTGTGAAAAATGTTATGTATATTTTTTCTCTAGCCATCCACCAAACTTTTCTAAGTTAGTTAGTTATAGACCCTGTATAGGTCCCAGGGGCAGGGGTTCTTGATTAGAAACTGGCTTCTATCCAATATTAAGAAAGATTAGAATAGAACAGAATCCAGATTTATCATAAAAGAAGGTCACATTTAATCTGGTAGGTTCCCAGTTTGTTGCATACTGATGCAGAAAATGCATTGAATGCTGCTTTACTAGTTACAACCTACACTCAATAACAATAAACTATTTATGGCTGACCATATCACCTGACATGCCTCTTGTAGCATCAGTGGCAAAGTAATAGTTAAACTCTTTGATCACATTTATGATTGGAAATGTGGCAAGCAGTCATGCTGGGAGTGATACTGCCCTCTGGCCCCGATTTCAGTTTTTCTTTTTGATTCCATATTATAAGGTACATGTAATTGGATGAAATAGGTAATAAGGCATGGGAACATATGTATCATTTATACATATGTCCCCATCACTTATTACTTATTTTATATATATATATATATATATATATATATATATATATATATATATATATATATATATATATATATATATATATATATATATATATATATATATATATATATATATATAAAACAAGAGAATGCACTCTCAGGACTTTTAAAAAAAAAAAAAAACAATTTAATGGAACGTTTTCGGGGGGTAAACAACCCCGAAAAAGTTCCATTAAATTGGTTTTTTTTTTAAAAAGTCCTGAGAGTGCATTCTCTTGTTTTCTATTTGATGCTATATCATTGCACCCAGGCGAGTTGGCTATCGGTGGGCTGAACTGGAAATTGTCTACTATATATATATATATATATATATATATATATATATAAATATATATATATATATATATATATTATTGGGCGGAGCCATCTATCGGAGGGGTGGGGCTTTATTTCATGGGGTGTGGTCTAGTGCACCACCACCTTCAAACTTCACCAGCCGCCACTGGATGGAATCAATTCAGAAGTTCTTAAAGGAGTCCAATTTACCTGTAATAAGTAAAGAGAATTGTGATCTGTTAAACAAACCAATTAAGGAAATTTTAAATACTATACAACAATTGAAGAAAGGGAAGGCACCTGGGCCTGATGGGCTTCCTTTGGAATTTTACCTAGTATTAAAGGAGGAAGTTACTCAATGTCTTGGAGAGATTTATGAATATTATTTTCAGCAGAATAAAAAAATCACAGGGCAATTTAAAACAGCTAATATTGTGCTACTACCCAAAGAAGGTAAAGATACTACCAAGGTCTCCTCGTATACACCTATCTCGCTCTTAAATCTTAATTATAAGATATTTATGAAGATATTTGCAGAGAGACTGAAATTAATTTTGCCTTAAATACTGCATATGGATCAGGCAGGATTTGTTAGCAGGAGAACATCCGAATTAAACATAAGAAAAATCCAGCAGGTCATTTGTAAATATAATGGGGACAATGGAGATAGTGATACCTCGGCTCTGCCGGAGGCCTTCGTGCTATCTTTGGATGCAGAGAAGGCCTTCCACAGAGTTGAGTGGAGATATATGTTCGAGACACTGAAGAGATTTGGTTTCGAGGGAGAATTTTTGGATTTAGTTTTTAATACATATTCAGATGCTAGCGCATCCATCATGGTTAATAATTGTATGTCCCCCTTTTTTAATCTGGCCAGGGGGACCAGACAAGGATTGCCCTATGTCACCTCTCTTATTTGACTTGGTTTTGGAACCCCTGGCCAGTAGACTTAGGGCTCAAGTAGAGGGTGTTGCCGTAGGCAAAGAAAATTTTCAATTAGCTCTCTTTGCAGATGATCTTCTACTGTTGTGTGTAGTTTCTCCGGAAAAACAAGTTGATAAAATAGTAAAAATTTTAGAAGACTATGGTAGACTGTCAGAATATAAGATAAATTATTCAAAGTCAAATATATTATGGTTAAAAAAAATAATAAATAGGGGACAGAAATACCCATTTACTGAAGTAAAGAGCTTGAAATATTTAGGGATATATCTTTCGGCTGACCCTTCTGAATGGTATAAATTGAATCTAACACCAACTCTCCAAAAGAGTGCAGAAAGCTTAAAAATATGGGTCAATATGCCACTCTCCTTATCAGGGAGAGTGGCAGCTTTTAAAATGTTTATACTACTAAGATTATTATATCCTCTTAGAATGTTTTCCTTGGCCATTAAAAATATTGACCTTGTTAATTTCACAAGGGTCTTAACTTGCTTTTTATGGAGAGGGAAGAAAGCTAGGATTAGACTAGATAAACTTTATTTGCCTTGGATTAAATGAGGCTTATCCCTTCCGAACATCAAATTATATAACCAAGATATATTATTGAGAGCCCCTATGGATTGGTTAGAGCAGACAAACAACTTTACTAGCTGTACTATGGATGAATGCTTGTGTGCTCCCTACTATTTGGCTTTTATACTCCATGCATCAAATAAGGAGTTGGGTCCAAAAATATTTTTACATCCCTTATTAAAAGATATTCTTGTAACCTGGAGGGAAAAAATGAAAGTGAGGGGAGGGAACTATGCTATTTAGAAATGCTTACCACTGCAGGGGAACCCTAGATTCCAACCAGGAATAAGAAATGGGGTATTTCAGATGTGGGGAACTAAAGCTCAAGCATTTAATTGACCCCTTAGAACTGAAACCATATAAGTTTGGTGACTTACAGAGGATATATAAAATCTATAAAAGTGATTGGTTATATTTTAAACAAGCGAGTCACTATTTACAGCTAATGATAAGGATGGTACCGGATCTAAGCCACAGGCTTTTTTTACTGGATTGTCCTAAAAGTAAAAAGGGCATAATAGCACAAATTTATGCCAATCTTCAAAATATGAGGGAGAAAAACTTAATTAAAATGTATAAGGATAGGTGGGATAAGTTATCTCCATCATTTAATCTATAATCTAGGATAGAAAAGAGCTTTAGGGTTGTACAGGGCCTTACAGGCTCGGCTAGTTTTAGGGAATCCCATTTTAGGTTAGTACATTTCGATTATATTATTCCTAGAAGAGCACAAAAATGGAATCCACAGATTGATAATATATGTAAGGAATGCAAATAATCTGATCCCGATATTATTCACTTATTGGCGATTTGCCCAAAAGTGAAACAAATGTGGGGCAATGCTCCCTAGTTTTGGGGGTAAAGATCAAAATATCTATAGAAAATATACTATTTCTAAGCAGAGAGCCAGAATAGGGGCCCAAATACAAATTTATTCAATGGGGAATACTGGTGGTTAGATCTATGATCTTTAAGTTTTGGATTAAAAAGACCTCCCCCTCAATTAATTTAATAAAAGAACGATTGGCCAGACAAGCCTTGATGGAGGTGTGGGACACTAAGATATATAAGCCTATGGGAGTAAAAAAATATAAAAAAATTTGGGGGAACTTGGCTGAGTATCTGGGAGAAGAATGTTTACTGAAAATTAATCAAATGATCCCTAGAGGGGATATTGATGGGAATGTGGGGGGGAGCTGGGGTGAGACAGAGGTGGACGGTAAAAACTTTTTTTGTGTGTGTGTGGAGGTCAGGAATGCTTGAGTGAATGAAAATGAATCATGGTTAATACAATACTAAATCCTCAATTTAATTAGGGTACAATAATCTTAGAAGATAAAGACGAGCTAGGAACATCTTTCCTTTAATAAAGGAAGGAAAAGGAAGAATTACTTTCCTTACTATTTCTGTTAAGTTAGTGTAGAGTCTATTCTGTATGGATCATATATAAAATAATTATTTTCAGATCTTTTTTTTTGGACAAGAAAAGTTGTAAATACTTGCTTAATTTCTTATTGAGATCTCTTTCTTTGAAGGAACTGCTTTTTATGTTTTTTTTTTTCCTTTTCTGTACTTACAAACTGGATTGTAATAAGCTTTTGTACTGTGATTTTTTTTCTATACAATAAAGAGAAATTAATTTAAAAAAGAAAAAAGATTTATATTCATAATTTTCAAATAAAGATAGTACGAGAACAAAGAAAAAGTTGATAATAGGAGTAAATTAGAAAGTTACTTAAAATTGCATGCTCTATCTGAATCATTAAAGAAAAAAATTTGGTTCAGTTTTCCTTTAAGGGGACTAGTAAATTTCATCTTTAGACTTAGTAACTTATCTCCCCTGACACTTTTCTACTCCTGCATATAATTTATGGTGTAGATCTGGGGCTATTTTTCAGGGTCTGGGCTAGGTCTTTAGTTCCAGTGAAGTGTCAGCAATGACACAGGATAGAAAGAGATTTTAGACAATTGGATGCTTTCAACTGTGTGGCAATAAAAAAAGGGCAAAGTCTTTGCAGAACAGTGTTGTCAGTTAAAGGTGGGGGGGGGCAACTCCATATTAAATGATTCAGATAGAGCATGCAATTTTAATCAACTTTCTAATTTACTCCTATTATACATTTTTCTTCTTTCTTTTGTTATCTTTATTTGAAAAAGCAGGAATGTACGCTTAGGAGCCAGACCATTTTTGGTTCAGCACCTGGGTGGAACTTGCTGATTGGTGGCTATGCTCAAGCCTGACCCCTTGTGACTGTTTCCTGTACTTCACAGGATTTGGTTCTTTACCAGTACTAGTTTTCCTTGCTCATTATCTCCAGATTCATCTAATACTGTACATCCAGAGCTTCAGGCTGGTTGTTATTCCTATCTCCACCTTAATCTCTGGGCTACTCCGTACCGTACCTATACTTTGTGTAGGTATTGTATTTAACTGCCTGTCTTTTGCATTATTGGAGACCTTCCGTACTACCTTTTTTATATGGTTGATGGCTGTCACATGATACATGGGCAGGAAAATGTAAGAAATTTCAAATGTATCATAAAAAAGAATCTACTGCTGATTTAAAATTCAGAGCAAGTGTTGTTTTGTTTATTGTGCATTTGTTGATTATGCAGCTCTGCTTTATATAAGGGTTCTTAAAACAGCAGGATATACTACCTGGTGTCTCATTAGCTTATGAAGGAAACCTTCATGGTTTATTTAGATGCTAGTACATATATTTACCACTTTACATAGTAACAGAGTAACATAGTAGATAAGGTTGAAATTTTTTTGAATACAAATCTAATATACTTACAAAAAAGATCCAGTTGAGCCTAAATTAATCCCATTAAAAGGTGACCAATTTAACACAAGCAATCATATCTCTGAATTCTGTTTCTAGCCAGAAATGTATCCAAACCATTTTTAAATGTATCTAAGGTATTGGCATTCTCTACCTCCTTTGGTATTGAGTTCCACAATTTTACTGCTCTTACAGTGAAAAAAACTTTTTCCGTAGCAGAAGATTGAATCTCCTTTCCTCCAGCGTTAACTTGTGACCTCTTGTCACAAACAATTTTCTTGGAATAAATAGAACTTCGGCCATCTCTGTATATGGGTCTTGAATATATTTATATAAAGTAATCCTGTCACCTCTCAAGTGCCTTTTTTCTAGAGATAGTGCATCTATAGATTGTATGCATTATGTTTTAGGATATTGTCACTTTGTCATTCTCCCTTGCTTGGTGTATACAACACTTGTGTATAATGCAATTAAATGTGCTTTTTGGATACATTTACAACATTGCTATTAGGGATGGGCGAATATATTTATATTCAAATTTGAACTTTAGAACGAATGTTATTGTAGAAATTTGATTTACATAATAGAATGTTGATAAGAACGAATATTCTTAAAAATTCTATTATTGAATGTTATTTACAATTTTTGAATATCACATTCGAATTCGAATATTACATTTATAAAACACAATTATAGACTAGAAAAAACTGGCCTAGATTTGGAGTTTGGCGTTAGCCGTGAAAACCAGCGTTAGAGCCTCCTAACGCTGGTTTTAGGCTAACTCTGGTATTTGGAGTCACTCAAAAAAGGGTCTAACGCTCAATTTTCAGCCGCGACTTTTCCATACCGCAGATCCCCTTACGTAAATTGCGTATCCTATCTTTTCAATGGGATTTTTCTAACTCCGGTATTTAGAGTCGTGGCTGAAGTGAGCGTTAGAACTCAGCAAAACTCCAGCCGCAGGAAAAAAGTCAGTAGTTAAGAGCTTTCTGGGCTAACGCCGGTTCATAAAGCTCTTAACTACTGTACTCTAAAGTACAATAACACCCATAAACTACCTATGTACCCCTAAACCGAGGTCCCCCCACATCGCCGCCACTCGATTAAATTTTTTTAACCCCTAATCTGCCGATCGCCAACTACGTTATCCTTATGTACCCCTAATCTGCTGCCCCTAACACCGCCGACCCCTATATTATATTTAGTAACCCCTAACCTGCCCCCCACAACGTCGCCGCCAGCTACCTACACTTATTAACCCCTAATCTGCCGACCGCAAAGCGCCGCCACCTACGTTATCCTTATGTACCCCTAATCTGCTGCCCCTAACACCGCCGACCCCTATATTATATTTATTAACCCCTAATCTGCCCCCCACAACGTTGCCTCCACCTGCCTACACTTATTAACCCCTAATCTGCCGAGCGGACCTGAGCGCTACTATAATAAAGTTATTAACCCCTAATCCGCCTCACTAACCCTATAATAAATAGTATTAACCCCTAATCTGCCCTCCCTAACATCGCCGACACCTAACTTCAATTATTAACCCCTAATCTGCCGACCGGAGCTCACCGCTATTCTAATAAATGTATTAACCCCTAAAGCTAAGTCTAACCCTAACACTAACACCCCCCTAAGTTAAATATAATTTACATCTAACGAAATTAATTAACTCTTATTAAATAAATTATTCCTATTTAAAGCTAAATACTTACCTGTAAAATAAATCCTAATATAGCTACAATATAAATTATAATTACATTGTAGCTATTTTAGGATTAATATTTATTTTACAGGCAACTTTGTAATTATTTTAACCAGGTACAATAGCTATTAAATAGTTAAGAACTATTTAATAGTTACCTAGTTAAAATAATTACAAAATTACCTGTCAAATAAATCCTAACCTAAGTTACAATTAAACCTAACACTATACTATCATTAAATTAATTAAATAAAATACCTACAATTACCTACAATTAAACCTAACACTACACTATCAATACATTAATTAAATACAATACCTACAAATAACTACAATGAAATAAACTAACTAAAGTACAAAAAATAAAAAAGAACTAAGTTACAAAAAATAAAAAAATATCTACAAACATAAGAAAAATATTACAACAATTTTAAACTAATTACACCTACTCTAAGCCCCCTAATAAAACAACAAAGCCCCCCAAAATAAAAAATGCCCTACCCTATTCTAAATTACTAAAGTTAAAAGCTCTTTTACCTTACCAGCCCTGAACAGGGCTCTTTGCGGGGCATGCCCCAAGAAGTTCAGCTCTTTTGCCTGTAAAAAGAACATACAATACCCCCCCCCAACATTACAACCCACCACCCACATACCCCTAATCTAACCCAAACCCCCCTTAAATAAACCTAACACTTAGCCCCTGAAGATCTTCCTACCTTGTCTTCACCATACCAGGTTCACCGATCGGTCCTGAAGAGCTCCTCCGATGTCCTGATCCAAGCCCAAGCGGGGGGCTGAAGATGTCCATGATCCGGTAGAAGTCTTCATCCAAGCGGGGCAGAAGAGGTCTTCCATCCAATTGAAGTCTTCATCCAGGCGGCATCTTCTATCGACATCCATCTGGAATGGAGCGGCAGCATCCTGAAGACCTCCGCCACGGAACATCCATCCTGGCCGACGACTGAACGACGAATGACGATTCCTTTAAATGACATCATCCAAGATGGCGTCCCTCCAATTCCGATTGGCTGATAGGATTCTATCAGCCAATCGGAATTAAGGTAGGAATATTCTGATTGGCTGATGAAATCAGCCAATCAGATTTAGCTCGCATTCTATTGGCTGATCGGAACAGCCAATAGAATGCGAGCTCAATCTGATTGGCTGATTGGATCAGCCAATCGGATTAAACTTGATTCTGATTGGCTGATTCCATCAGCCAATCAGAATATTCCTACCTTAATTCCGATTGGCTGATAGAATCCTATCAGCCAATCGGAATTCGAGGGACGCCATCTTGGATGACGTCATTTAAAGGAACCGTCATTCGTCGTTCAGTCGTCGGCCAGGATGGATGTTCCGCGTCGGAGGTCTTCAGGATGCTGCCGCTCCGTTCCAGATGGATGTCGATAGAAGATGCCGCCTGGATGAAGACTTCAATCGGATGGAAGACCTCTTCTGCCCCGCTTGGATGAAGACTTCAATCGGATGGAAGACCTCTTCTGCCCCGCTTGGATGAAGACTTCTACCGGATCATGGACATCTTCAGCCCCCCGCTTGGGCTTGGATCAGGACATCGGAGGAGCTCTTCAGGACCGATCGGTGAACCTGGTATGGTGAAGACAAGGTAGGAAGATCTTCAGGGGCTTAGTGTTAGGTTTATTTAAGGGAGGTTTGGGTTAGATTAGGGGTATGTGGGTGGTGGGTTGTAATGTTGGGGGGGGGTATTGTATGTTTTTTTTACAGGCAAAAGAGCTGAACTTCTTGGGGCATGCCCCGCAAAGGGCCCTGTTCAGGGCTGGTAAGGTAAAAGAGCTTTTAACTTTAGTAATTTAGAATAGGGTAGGGCATTTTTTATTTTGGGGGGCTTTGTTGTTTTATTAGGGGGCTTAGAGTAGGTGTAATTAGTTTAAAATTGTTGTAATATTTTTCTTATGTTTGTAGATATTTTTTTATTTTTTGTAACTTAGTTCTTTTTTATTTTTTGTACTTTAGTTAGTTTATTTCATTGTAGTTATTTGTAGGTATTGTATTTAATTAATGTATTGATAGTGTAGTGTTAGGTTTAATTGTAGGTAATTGTAGGTATTTTATTTAATTAATTTAATGATAGTATAGTGTTAGGTTTAATTGTAACTTAGGTTAGGATTTATTTGACAGGTAATTTTGTAATTATTTTAACTAGGTAACTATTAAATAGTTCTTAACTATTTAATAGCTATTGTACCTGGTTAAAATAATTACAAAGTTGCCTGTAAAATAAATATTAATCCTAAAATAGCTACAATATAATTATAATTTATATTGTAGCTATATTAGGATTTATTTTACAGGTAAGTATTTAGCTTTAAATAGGAATAATTTATTTAATAAGAGTTAATTAATTTCATTAGATGTAAATTATATTTAATTTAGGGGGGTGTTAGTGTTAGGGTTAGACTTAGCTTTAGGGGTTAATACATTTATTAGAATAGCGGTGAGCTCCGGTTGGCAGATTAGGGGTTAATAATTGAAGTTAGGTGTCTGCGATGTTAGGGAGGGCAGATTAGGGGTTAATACTATTTATTATAGGGTTAGTGAGGCGGATTAGGGGTTAATAACTTTATTATAGTAGCGCTCAGGTCCGCTCGGCAGATTAGGGGTTAATAAGTGTAGGCAGGTGGAGGCGACGTTGTGGGGGGCAGATTAGGGGTTAATAAATATAATATAGGGGTCGGCGATGTTAGGGCAGCAGATTAGGGGTACATAGGGATAATGTAAGTAGCGACGGTGTCCGGAGCGGTAGATTAGGGGTTAATAATAATATGCAGGGGTCAGTGATAGCGGGGGCGGCAGAATAGGGGTTAATAAGTGTAAGGTTAGGGGTGTTTAGACTCGGGGTACATGTTAGAGTGTTAGGTGCAGAGGTAGGAAGTGTTTACGTATAGCAAACAATGGGGCTGCGTTAGGAGCTGAACGCGGCTTTTTTGCAGGTGTTAGGTTTTTTTTTCAGCTCAAACAGCCCCATTGTGCACGAGCACGTTTTTGAGGCTGGCCGCTTGCGTAAGCAACTCTGGTATCGAGAGTTGAAGCTGCGTTAAATATGCTCTACGCTCCTTTTTTGGAGCCTAACGCAGCCTTTATGTGGACTCTCAATACCAGAGTTATTTTTATGGTGCGGCCAGAAAAAAGCCGGCATTAGCTACGCGGGTCCTTACCGACAAAACTCTAAATCTAGGCCACTATTTTGAATTTGAATGTCACATTCGAATATGAATGTCACTTCCAAATTTGAATATTACATTTATAAAACACAGTATTAGACTAGAAATACTATTTTGAATTTGAATGTTACATTCAAATTGCAATGTAGCATTCAAATTGAATATTACATTTATTGAACACAGTTGTAAACTATAAATACTTTATCGAATTTGAATCTGACATTCGAATTCGAATGTGACATTCAAATTCAAATGTCACATTCGAATTCGAATGTCACATTCAAATTAGAATATTACATTAATAAAACACAGTATTAGACTAGAAATAATATTTAGAATTTGAATGTGATATTCAAATTCGAATGTCACATTCAAATTCGAATATTACATTTAAAAAAACACAGTATTAGACTAGAAATACTATTTCAAATTCGAATGTGACATTCGAATTCGAATGTAGCATTTGAATATTACATTTATTAAACACAGTTGTAGACTAGAAATACTATTTTGAATTTGAATCTTACATTCGAATTCGAATGTCACATTTGAATTCAAATATTACATTTCGAAATTGAATGAATACATAGCTAAACATTCTATTATTCGAACAAATATTTTCTAATTTTATTGAAAAATTTGAAAATGAAAATTTGAAAATAGAATGTTAGAATGTTATATAAACATTCGAAATTTGATTTGAACCAATAGGATTGAGTTCACATTCTATTGGCTGATTGGAACAGCCAATAGAATGCAAGCTCAATCCTATTGGCTGATTGGATCAGCCAATAGGATTGAACTTCAATCCTATTGGCTGATTGGATCAGCCAATAGAATTTTTCCTACCTTAATTCCGATTGGCTGATAGAATCCTATCAGCCAATCGGAATTCAAGGGACGCCATCTTGGATGACGTCATTTAAAGGAACAGTCATTCATCGTGTAGTCGTCGGTCTTAAGACCGCTGCTCCATAACTGGTCCACTACCTCTGAGGCTGCTGTCTGCAATCCACCCGATCCTATACATTCAGGTTGATTGACACCCCCTGCTAGCAGCCGATTGGTTCACCAGAACTGCTTGTGCAATGTTAAATGCTGACAGTGTATGCTGTCATCATTCAGCGATGTTTTCGGACATGATCCACTACAGCGTATCATGTCGGACAGACAATGATAAATCGGCCCCCATGTGTCTTTCATATGCTGCACTGTTTCCTTGGCCGAACACTGCGTCTTCAGTGCTGAATGGTGCCCTTTTCTTTATTCTTCAGGAGAGCTTGGACAGCACATCTAGAAACCCCTGTCTGCCTTGAAATTTCTGCCTGGGAGAGACCTTGCTGATGCAGTATAACTACCTTGTTTCTTGTTGATGTGCTCAGTCTTACCATGGTGTATGACTTTTGACATTAAACTGTCTTCAGCAACCTCACCTGGTTGCTGTCCCTTTTATTCCTCATACACAGCTGTTTCTGTTTCAGTTAACGCTTGTGTTTTAACCTACGTATTAAATTGATGATCTGTTTGATATAATTGTTTAACCTTGTATCTGACTTTATGCCTACAAAATCTCTAGGTTTGTGCAAGTGTACCTAGAAAAAATGACGTTGTGTTGAAGGCAGAGGTTGGTAACACCAAAAATTGATTTGATTTAGATTTTTCTTCTGTTCACTCACTTTTCATTCTGTAAATTGATAAAACATAAACTATTAACATTCAATATTTTTAAAGCATTTTTCACACCTACCTATAACCTTTGCACAGTAGTATATATGTGGGTGGATTTGTATGTGTGTACATATGTATGTGTGTACAGACATACATATGGACACACATAACTCACCACCACAATGTTCAGAACTCCTGTGTTACCCATTGAAAGTTGGCTGTGCTAATTTTATCTGATAATTATTTTTTTACCATGAACTATCCTGCACTATCATTACAGCTTCACTTGTAATCTGAACCATTGTGTATTGAGACAAATTGACAACATTTTTATGACAAACACAATATTTTAAATACTAGATTAGAAACTGTATCAAAATGTCAATTTAATCAAAACGCTTACTCATTTCCACAGCAATTACTGTAAGTGACTATGTTATATAAAGTATGTGCAAGCTATGTCAGTAAAACAATAGTACACTTCAGATCTAACTCAAAATAAATATTTTTAATTGTATGTATGCACAGGAAACATCTCTCCTACACAGTTATTTTAGTCTCCTTTCAATGTCTGACTTTAATGTATTCCAAATAAAAACTTTTGGTTACTATTTTAAGGAAATAATCTTCTGCTTAAAAGACCACTCAATGTAGTATAATTGGATAATTAACAAGTGCATAATACAAATACAATTTTAAACACCTACTTTGAATTTCTAATAAGCAGTAGATTTTGTTTCTGACAAATTTAGTTTTCTTCCATTTTGTGGCCCCCTGAATCATGTGACAGACATCAGCCAATCACAGACTAGTATATGTATACCATGTGAGCTTGTGCACATGCTCAGTAGGATCTTGTTCCACAGAAAGTGTGTATATAAAAAGACTGTGCAAAATTTGATAATAAAAGTAAATTTGAAAGTGTCAGAAAACTGAATGCTCTATCTGAATCATAAATGTTTACTTTGACTTCAGTGTCCCTTTAAACACCATCCAATTTAACAACAAAAAGATAGGCCAAGATCATGGACGCGATCCGATATACGACACTGGTTTAGGCGCAAGCGTGGAAACCTGTGCCGCCCATAGTTTCACCTTGCACAGCGAGCTATCACATATACGGCGCCGACAGTTGATAAAGTTCCATAAGTCGGAAAAACTAGCGATGTCCAGAAATAAGCTTAAATACAAATTTCTGGAGTCGCCAGTGACTTACGGCACTTTAGAAACTGCCGCCGCCTAAAAAAACTTAATAAAGTCTTAAATCTGCCGTTACTGTCTAGCACGCCTCCCAAAAATAGCCCGACATGTATACCCCTAAATCCGCAATCCCCCCTTTCACTCCTAACAATAAATGTATTAACCCCTAAACCGCCGCTCCTGGACCCCGCCGCCACCTATATTATATGTATTACCCCCTAATCTGACCCCCCTACACCGCCGCCACCTTTATTATATGTAGTACCCCCTAATCTGACCCCCCTACACCGCCGCCACCTATATTATATGTAGTACCCCCCTAATCTGTGCCCCCTACACCGCCGCCACCTATATTAACTATATTAACCCCTAATCTGAGCCCCCTACCCGCCGCCACCTATATTAACTATATTAACCCCTAATCTGAGCCCCCTACACCGCTGCCACCTATTTTAAATATATTAACCCCTAATATAATACCCCTACACTGCCACCACCTATATTAACTATATTAACCCCTAATCTAATCCCCCTACACCGCCGCCACCTATATTAACTATATTAACCCCTAATCTGAGCCCCCTACACCGCCGCCACCTATATTAATTATATTACCCCCTAAACCTAAGTCTAACCCTAACACCCCCTAACAATTATTATTTAAATAAATCTAAATAATATTAATATTATTAACTAAATTATTCCTATTTAAAACTAAATACTTACCTATAAAATAAACCCTAAGATAGCTACAATATAATTAATAATTACATTGTAGCTATTTTAGGGTTTATATTTATTTTACAGGTAACTTTGTATTTATTTTAACTAGGTAAAATAGCTATTGAATAGTTAATAACTATTTAATAGCTATCTAGTTAAAATAATTACAAAATTACCTGTAAAATAAATCCTAACCTAAGTTACCATTACACCTAACACTACCCTATCAATAAATTGATTAAATAAACTACAATTATCTCCACTAAAATACAAGTAAATAAACTAAACTATATTAAAAAAAAAAAAAACACAAAATTACAAAAAACAAAAAAATTAATCAGCTCTTTTACCTGTAAAATAAAGAACAACCCACCACCCACACACCCCTACTCTAAAACCCACCCGATCCCCCCTTAAAAAACCTAAGTCTAACCCCCAAGTGGTCCTTACCTGTCCTGAAGACCGGCGGAGAAGGTCCTGTTCCAGGCAGAGAAATCTTCTTCCAAGTGGCGACCTCTTCTTCTTCCAGGAACCAGCCGGCATGGAGCGGAGGAGTTGAAGACCGATGACCGCGGAGCTGAAGACCGTCCACTCTGGAACTGAAGAAAGGTGATGCTGGAACTGAAGATCGGCGACGCTGGAACTGATGACCACGGAGCCATGGAGCGTGGAGGATCTTCTTCATACGATCTCCGCCGTATACTGAATAGGAAATCAAGGTACGCAATTAAAAATGGTGTCCCTTGAATTCCTATTGGCTGATTTGAGCCTTCAAATTCAAATCAGCCAATCGGATGAGAGCTACTGTAATTCTATTGGCTGATTTGAATAGCCAATAGAATAAGAGCTACTGTAATTCTATTGGCTATTCAAATCAGCTCCATGGCTCCGTGGTCTTCAGTTCCAGCGTCGCCGATCTTCAGTTCCGCGGTCATCGGTCTTCAACTCCTCCGCTCCGGCTGGTTCCTGGAAGAAGAAGAGTTTGCCTCTTGGAAGAAGATTTCTCTGCCTGGAACAGGACCTTCTCCGCCGGTCTTCAGGACAGGTAAGGACCACTTGGGGGTTAGACTTAGGTTTTTTTAAGGGGGGATCGGGTGTTTTTTAGAGTAGGGGTGTGTGGGTGGTGGGTTGTAATGGGGGGGTTGTTCTTTTTTTTACAGGTAACAGAGCTGATTACTTTGGGGCAATGCCCCGCAAAAGGCCCTTTTAAGGGCTGGTAATAGAGCTGATTACTTTTGTAATTTAGTTTAGGGTAGGGAAATTTTATTATTTTGGGGGGCTTTTTTATTTTATTAGGGGGCTTATGTTAGATGTAATTAGCTTAAAATTCTTGTAATCTTTTTTATTTTTTGTAATTTAGTGTTTGGTTTTTTTTTTTGTAATATAGTTTAGTGTATTTAATTGTATTTTAGTTGAGATAATTGTAGCTTATTTAATTAATTTATTGATAGGGTAGTGTTAGGTGTAATGGTAACTTAGGTTAGGATTTATTTATAGGTAATTTTGTAATTATTTTAACTAGGTAGCTATTAAATAGTTATTAACTATTTAATAGCTATTGTACCTAGTTAAAATAAATACAAAGTTACCTGTAAAATAAATATAAACCCTAAAATAGCTACAATGTAATTATTAATTATATTGTAGATATCTTAGGGTTTAGTTTTAAATAGGAATAATTTAGTTAATAATATTAATATTATTTATATATATAATAATTAAGTTAGGATTAGACTTAGGTTTAGGGGGTAATATAATTAATATAGGTGGCGGCGGTGTAGGGGGCTCAGATTTGGGGTTAATATAGTTAATATAGGTGGCGGCGGTGTAGGGTGATTAGATTAGGGGTTAATATAGTCAATAAAGGTGGCGGCAGTGTAGGGGGATTAGATTAGGGATTAATATATTTAAAATAGGTGGCGGCGGTGTAGGGGGCTCAGATTAGGGGTTAATATAGTTAATATAGGTGGCGGCGGGGTAGGGGACTCAGATTAGGGGTTAATATAGTTAATATAGGTGGCGGCAGTGTAGGGGCTCAGATTAGGGGTTAATAGAGTTAATATAGGTGGTGGCGGTGTAGGGGGTTCAGATTAGGGGTTAATAGAGTTAATATAGGTGGCGGCGGTGTAGGGGGCTCAGATTAGGGGTTAATATAGTTAATATAGGTGGCGGTGGTGTAGGGGGATTAGATTAGGGGTTAATATAGTTAAAATAGGTGGCGGCAGTGTAGGGGGCTCAGATTAGGGGTTAATATAGTTAATATAGGTGGCGGCGGGGTAGGGGGATTAGATTAGGGGTTAATATAGCTAATATAGGTGGCGGCGGTATAGGGGGCTCAGATTAGGGGTTAATAGAGTTAATATAGGTGGCGGCGGGGTAGGGGGCTCAGATTAGGGTTTAATATAGTTAATATAGGTGGCAGCGGTGTAGGTGGCTCAGATTAGGGGTTAATAGAGTTAATATAGGTGGCGGCGGGGTAGGGGGATTAGATTAGGGGTTAATATAGCTAATATAGGTGGCGGCGGTGTAGGGGGTTCAGATTAGGGGCTAATAGATTTAATATAGGTGGCAGCGGGGTAGGGGGCTCAGATTAGGGTTTAATATAGTTAATATAGGTGGCGGCAGTGTAGGGGGCTCAGATTAGGGGTTAATAGAGTTAATATAGGTGGCGGCGGAGTAGGGGGCTCAGATTAGGGTTTAATATCGTTAATATAGGTGGCGGCGGTGTAGGGGGCTCAGATTAGGGGTTAATAGAGTTAATATAGGTGGCGGCGGTGTAGGGGGCTCAGATTAGGGGCTAATAGAGTTAATATAGGTGGCGGCAGTGTAGGGGGCTTAGATTAGGGGTTAATAAATTTAATATAGGTGGCGGCGGTGTAAGGGGGTCAGATTAGGGGGTAATACATATAATATAGGTGGCGCCGGTGTAGGGGGGTTAGATTAGGGGGTAATACATATAATATAGGTGGCGGCGGTGTAGGGGGGGGTCAGATTAGGGGGTAATACATATAATATAGGTGGCGGCGGCCGGCGGGGTCCGGGAGCGGCGGTTTAGGGGTTAAATACTTTATTAGGAATTGCGGTGGGGGATTGCGGTTGACAGGTAGATAGACATTGCGCATGCGTTAGGTTTTATTTTGCAGGCAGTTTAGGGAGTTACGGAGCTCCAATACTCAGCGTAAGGCTTACTACGCCTGCATTTTGTGGCGAGGTTAAAATCAAGTAAGATTTCTCCATTTTCACCACGTAAGTCCTTACGCTGTATATTGGATACCAAACTGCGTGGGTTTGGTATATCATTCTATGGGCCAAAAAACTACGGCCGAAGGGTGAAATATACGAGAGTAACTTATAGGTTACGCTGTATATGTGATACCAAACCAGCGCAATATTTGGCGTTGCCGGCTTTTGCGGGCGACGCTGCATATCGGATCGGGCCCCATGTCTTCTTGTTCCTGTCTACAGTAAACGATTCTGTAAATGATAATACATGTAGTATCTAGCAAAGATAGTGAGACAACACAAAAGTATTGAGTTGTACTCCATATAAGATGTTAAAATCCACAAACAAAGCAGATAATACTGCACTAAACACATGTCCACTACATATAACTAATGCATCTTCTGTATACAGCTCCTGTATGACACGCATGTCATGTTTAAAGGGACACTAAACCCCAAAAAAATCTTTAATGATTAAAATAGAGCATGCATTTTTAAGCAACTTTCTAATTTATTATCAATTTTTCTTCATTCTCTTGCTATCTTTATTTAAAAAGAAGGAATGTGATGCATAAGAGCCGGCCTATTTTTGGTTGAGAACCTGGGTTATGCTTGCTTATTGGTGGGTAAATGTAAGCCTCCAATAAGCAAGTGCTATCCATGGTGCTGAACCTAAAATGGGCTGGTTGCTAAGATTTACATTCCTGCTTTTAAAATAAAGATAGCAAGAGAACAAAGAAAAATTGATAACAGGAGTAAATTAGAAAGTTGCTTAAAATGTAATGCTCTATCTGAATCGTGAAAGAAAAAAATTGGGTTCAGTGTCTCTTTAATAGTAGCTAAACCAGAGCCGCTGGAGTCTGATTAGCTGTACCTCCCACCGAAGATTAAAAGGAAAAATATTTAAAGGGGCATTAAAGTAAAAAAAATAAAAATGTAATTATTCAGATAGATCATGCATTTTTAAATGTTTCCAATTTACTTCTATTATCAAATTAGCTTTTTCTCTTGGTATCCTTTGTTGAAGTCTAAACCTAGGTAGACTGATAGGAGCTTAGTAGCATGTATGGGTTTATAGAAGTCTATGGCAGGAGTGTTTGTAACTATGTACAAATTTGCTATAAACAATATTGCAAGCACTGCTTACCAGATGGCGAGAGACATGTGCACGCTCCTAAGAGATACCAATTCTTCTTCATCAAAATATCACAGATTTGATCCCAATGTTAATTGTACCTTGTAATAAATATTATTTTAGGATTATCCTCCTGTCTCTTATGGTGGCCAAAAAGTAAAGTCTGTCTATTACATGCTTTTTCTTTTCTAAGTGCAAATTCACTTTATGTTTTTAATATCTTCGTTCTTGAAAGCGTCTAGCATGATCCCAGCATGTTTATGGAATGTGGGTTCCTCCAAACAGTTCCTGCATAAATGGAATGGTATAGATTGGTTTAAATTGTCAGGATGGTGGGTGGCATCTAACTAAAGTCTATTTAAGGTAGTCTTTTCTAAAGACTTCAGTGACAATTGTGTTATTTTTCTTAGACATAAATAAGTCCAGGGAGCTAATGCTTTCATAGTCCATATTACATGTTAAGAAGATGCTGTACTTATTTTTATTCAACAATGACACAAACTTCAATAAATGATCCTTGGGCTCCCATAGTATCAGAATGTCATCCACAAAGCGTATTCACAGTGCGACATATGCCTCACCCAATCTGAATATTTATTTAAAATGACATGGGGGCCGAATTATTAAGCACCGTATGATGCCTAATACATCTGTTTCCATGCGTGCCCCCGCTGCCTCTGATTGGCCGTGAATCTGCAGGGGGGCAGCATTGCACAAGCAGTTCACCAGAACTGCTTGTGCAATGCTAAATACCGACAGCGTTTGCTGTCAAAATTCAGCGATGTCCACGGAGCAGATCATGTCGGACAGACATATGATAAATCTGCCCCATGGTCTTCCCAAAAGCTTAGATGAAGGCATGCATATGGGGGGGCACTTGTCACACCCATGGCTGTGACCCGCATTTGTCTATAGTATTTTCCATCAAACATATATATGCTATTATTCAAAATGAATTCCAAAAGTTTTGCAACAAACTTAGTATGTCTCCCATATCCATGATCCCTTAAAAACTTTCAGTTGCCCTTAATGGGGGATGGAGGAATATCAAGATTCCACTTCTAAGATCATAAGCAATTTTTACCTAGTAACACTTATGCCATCAAGTTTCCTGATTACAACAGTTGAATCTAAAACAAAGGATCTCAAAGTTATTAAAAAAGGTTTCAAAAAGTAATCAACATAACGACTCCTTCAGTCGGTCCCCCAATACCAGAAATTATTGGGCGGCCAGCGGTTTTGTAGCAGATTGGTGCAATTTAGGAAGCCAGTAGAATACAGGTACTTTTGGGTCTGCAGAAAAAAATGAAATCAAACTATGTTGAGATTAATCCCTCCCTCCTGTATCGTTCAATATAAGTAACTCATTATTGGATTTAAAGAAATCCTCACGGCTAACCCTCTTATACTGATTTACATCTGAGAGTTGGGGTAAGGTCTCCTCTACATAGCATATTTTCTGAGATATTGTTCCATATATTTAAAACTGAGATGCTCAAGAAACACTTGAAGCCTAGGGGGCCGATTTATCAAGAGCCTGACCATCTTTGGTTCAGCAACTGGGTAGCGCTTGCTGATTGACGTCTAAAGTCAGCCACCAATCAGCAAGCACTACCCAGATGCTGAACCAAAAATGGGCCGGCTCATACGTTTACATTCCTGCTATTTCAAATAAAGATACCAAGAGAAAGAAGAAAAAGTGATAATAGGAGTAAATTAGAAAGTTGCTTAAAATTGCATTCTCTATCTGAATTATGAAAGAAAAAAATTGGGTTCAGTATCCCTTTAAGGAATTCAGTGCTGTAACATATGATAATACATACACACACACCTCAAATGCTGCGTCACACTGTCTCCTAGCTTGATTTAACTGCCCTATTCATTTATAGTGTTATAATTTTGGGCTGTAATTTATAAGCACTTGGAACTATGAAAAAACTATGAATGTGAATATTTGCTTCTCATAGTAGTGATACAAATATTCCATATGGAATTGTGCTTTAGAATGACTTAAATAGTTCATCTGAGCTGACATGTAAAGCAATTATAGCCTGGTAAAGTGAACTGACAACAATTTGTGATGTTGCTGCTATTTTAGGTGCATGTGCTACAGTAGCTGCAGATAAACGTGAGAGCTCTCCTTTTCCTGTTATTAGACAAAGGCATTTAACCCCTGCAGTGCCAGAAACATTAACCACTTGGGGTTTTCAGTATTCCGTAAGGCTTAGAGATAGTAGTTAGTAAAATACCCGATCATAGACCTGTTATCTATCCATATATTTAAAGAATAAGGCATAAAATGTAAAAGTGATATTGTTCAATTTAAGGCAACGTATCACAAAGGTTTTAAGACATGGTAAACAATGTTGTTTACATGACATGTATTCAAACAAGTGCAGTTGCTTGATGCAAGATGTTTCAATTTTTTTTTTTTTTAAATTGGGTTGTAATATTTTTTAATCAGTTCCTTTCTTTAGATTCTTTAGATCTGCAGCCACCTGTTCATCTTGGAAATTATATTTTACTCCTTTGCCTATCTGAAGTCATGCCGTAAGTCCAATTGATAATAGCTGTTTTACAATTTGCATGGGTTGGAATTAAATCTTTTCAAGGACATTCCAGAGGCGAGATTACAAATGCGGCGCAGGCTTCAGCGCAACTGCGGAAACCCGCATCCCCCGTAATTTCAGTTTGTGAGGTGGACACTAAGCGCCTAATGCTAAAGGGACCCTTGGCTCTAATAAATTGACCCCTAGCGGTCAGGAAAGTGGATAATCAGAGAGAAAATTATTAAAGCGCCAAAAGGACAAAGGCTGGGTCTAAGTAAAAATATATCATTTATTACAATAAATATAGGAAACAATTAAAATATATCTAGAGTACATAAAAAATATCCTGGATCCAAGATTTAACAATAAGTAAAACAATAAGTAAAAACAAATGTATACAAAACTTGATTTGATCAGTACTTCGAATGGTTTGGAAATCTGATATGTTGTGATCAAATGGTACAAGCTATGTATCTTAATGAGTGGCTGTCTAAATTAGTCGACAGTGCTAAGGAAGGTAAAATGAATGTTGTTTGATTGAGTGTGGGTGCTCTTTTGACAAATCGGTGTGAAAAAATAAATAAAGTTGAAAAGAGAGTGCAAACAAATGTTAACAAAGAACAGTGTAAACCAACGATATAAACACAACCAGCAATCGTTACAATTGTGTAGTGTTAGTGTACAATTAAGGTGATTCAAGTGTTAGAACATGATGGCAAACTCCAAAAAGCCATATAAAAATATAAAAATATATAAAAATATAAAAAATATATAAAAAATCCTGAAAAAAATGAACAGTCAAACAACAATGGAGAATGTCAGAATGGAAAAATTGAAAAATTGAAAAATGTACTTGTATGTCCCAAACAAATGTAGTGGTATTCCTCCCAGTGTTATTTCTCCCAAGTGTGAGGTGTAGATAGGACTCCTAAGTGATGACCCAATCGGTCAGTTCAGTGTTCTGCCATATTGATCCTTTCTGTCAAAGAAACAAGAACACTAATAGTGCAGACGTTTTACAAAATAGCTCCCTATCAGAGTATCACTTACCAGTCGACGCGTTTCGGTCAGGCATTGACCTTTATCAAGACTGGTTATAGCTTATATTTTGCGTCTTTTTATACTCTTGTTAATTTTCGTATTACCGGAAGTGCAGTTTCCCACTTCCGGTTTCGGGTGACGATAATTAGTTAGTATCGTATATGAAAAGACTTATCTATTGGCATTATTTTATTCATAGTTTGGAATAGAAACTTGTGTCTTAAATCTATACAGTTTGGTGTGGTTTGTTTAATGTTTTCTTATGAGTTCCGATTTTTTAGTGATCTGATTGGTCGGATTTAGGGCGTGTATTCTATGCCTCTTACTATTGGTGGTGTATTTCGGTCTTGTGAATAGACTCCAACTGCCTATTACATGTGGGGGTGTGTATTAGTTCCCTTTTCTCATTGGTCCAATATTTCTTGGTGGCGGTTTCCATACTATTTTCAATGTATGTTAATTGTGAATTGGATATGTTCTTTTATGCGGTCCGGTCAGAATGGTATAGAAATTATGTGTAACATCCACAAAGTCAAAAAATGAAAAATAAAAAATAAAAGTAGAGATTAAAAACAATAAAAATTATATAAATATTGTAACAAGTACATACATACTTTTTATACAGACTTTTTACATTGTACATTCTTAGCATTTTGTCTTATGCTGTATTAGACATATTTAAAGGGAAAATAACATATTGATGGTATATAGAGATTTCAATAGACCCGTACTTTGTTGTTTTCTTATCTGTTTAAAATGGGGGTTAGATGTTATATTTTGTCTTGTTGGTTGTTCTTCGGTTATTTATTATTAATTATTGTTTTTTTAATTTTTGTTTTTTTGAATTCTTTCTGATTATCCAGCTTAGATTTTAGCTTAAATTATAGCTTAAATTTTTATTATAGCTTAAATTTTTATTGGAGGACTGGGTTAATGATTCTTCTCTAATAGATTGGATGTTCTGTCTATTGTTTATATCGGGTATGGTGGATTTTTGTTAGAAATCCGTATATACCCCTTTATTGAGTATTAGAGGGCCGATCGTAAGGGCCACTCGGTTATGGGATTAAAACCACATGTATGGTTGTTTCTATGTGGTTTCTTTTTCTGAAGTAATCAAGTGGGGAAGGTCTCAAATATAGACCACAATCATCAAAGCTAATATATTCATTAGGGTTTCTAAATTACTGGAGGATTTTATAGGCGAAATCTTTTCCCTTCTCTGGTGTTGTTACATATTGGAATCTATAAGTGTTCTCAAATATGAGCTCTTTATAGTTGTCCTCATATCTAAGTATGATGGTTAATATCGATACGGTGAATTGGTCTTTTTGATGGGCCAATGTTAAGTTAGCAATCTGATATGTTTAATATATTTGATATATTTAGCTAGTCACCACATTTTGGGGCTAGATAGACAGTTTGAGAGACAGGTTTAGAGATGATATATAGAGGGATGAGTTTAGGGTTAGAAATCCCTCTCCCTCTATATATCATCTCTAAACCTGTCTCTCAAACTGTCTATCTAGCCCCAAAATGTGGTGACTAGCTAAATATATCAAATATATTAAACATATCAGATTGCTAACTTAACATTGGCCCATCAAAAAGACCAATTCACCGTATCGATATTAACCATCATACTTAGATATGAGGACAACTATAAAGAGCTCATATTTGAGAACACTTATAGATTCCAATATGTAACAACACCAGAGAAGGGAAAAGATTTCGCCTATAAAATCCTCCAGTAATTTAGAAACCCTAATGAATATATTAGCTTTGATGATTGTGGTCTATATTTGAGACCTTCCCCACTTGATTACTTCAGAAAAAGAAACCACATAGAAACAACCATACATGTGGTTTTAATCCCAAAACCGAGTGGCCCTTACGATCGGCCCTCTAATACTCAATAAAGGGGTATATACGGATTTCTAACAAAAATCCACCATACCCGATATAAACAATAGACAGAACATCCAATCTATTAGAGAAGAATCATTAACCCAGTCCTCCAATAAAAATTTAAGCTATAATAAAAATTTAAGCTATAATTTAAGCTAAAATCTAAGCTGGATAATCAGAAAGAATTCAAAAAAACAAAAATTAAAAAAACAATAATTAATAATAAATAACCGAAGAACAACCAACAAGACAAAATATAACATCTAACCCCCATTTTAAACAGATAAGAAAACAACAAAGTACGGGTCTATTGAAATCTCTATATACCATCAATATGTTATTTTCCCTTTAAATATGTCTAATACAGCATAAGACAAAATGCTAAGAATGTACAATGTAAAAAGTCTGTATAAAAAGTATGTATGTACTTGTTACAATATTTATATAATTTTTATTGTTTTTAATCTCTACTTTTATTTTTTATTTTTCATTTTTTGACTTTGTGGATGTTACACATAATTTCTATACCATTCTGACCGGACCGCATAAAAGAACATATCCAATTCACAATTAACATACATTGAAAATAGTATGGAAACCGCCACCAAGAAATATTGGACCAATGAGAAAAGGGAACTAATACACACCCCCACATGTAATAGGCAGTTGGAGTCTATTCACAAGACCGAAATACACCACCAATAGTAAGAGGCATAGAATACACGCCCTAAATCCGACCAATCAGATCACTAAAAAATCGGAACTCATAAGAAAACATTAAACAAACCACACCAAACTGTATAGATTTAAGACACAAGTTTCTATTCCAAACTATGAATAAAATAATGCCAATAGATAAGTCTTTTCATATACGATACTAACTAATTATCGTCACCCGAAACCGGAAGTGGGAAACTGCACTTCCGGTAATACGAAAATTAACAAGGGTATAAAAAGACGCAAAATATTAGCTAAAACCAGTCTTGATAAAGGTCAATGCCTGACCGAAACGCGTCGACTGGTAAGTGATACTCTGATAGGGAGCTATTTTGTAAAACGTCTGCACTATTATTGTTCTTGTTTCTTTGACAGAAAGGATCAATATGGCAGAACACTGAACTGACCGATTGGGTCATCACTTAGGAGTCCTATCTACACCTCACACTTGGGAGAAATAACACTGGGAGGAATACCACTACATTTGTTTGGGACATACAAGTACATTTTTCAATTTTTCAATTTTTCCATTCTGACATTCTCCATTGTTGTTTGACTGTTCATTTTTTTCAGGATTTTTTATATATTTTTTATATTTTTATATTTTTATATATTTTTATATTTTTATATGGCTTTTTGGAGTTTGCCATCATGTTCTAACACTTGAATCACCTTAATTGTACACTAACACTACACAATTTTAACGATTGCTGGTTGTGTTTATATCGTTGGTTTACACTGTTCTTTGTTAACATTTGTTTGCACTATCTTTTCAACTTTATTTATTTTTTCACACCGATTTGTCAAAAGAGCACCCACACTCAATCAAACAACATTCATTTTACCTTCCTTAGCACTGTCGACTAATTAAGACAGCCACTCATTAAGATACATAGCTTGTACCATTTGATCACAACATATCAGATTTCCAAACCATTCGAAGTACTGATCAAATCAAGTTTTGTATACATTTGTTTTTACTTATTGTTTTACTTATTGTTAAATCTTGGATCCAGGATATTTTTTATGTACTCTAGATATATTTTAATTGTTTCCTATATTTATTGTAATAAATGATATATTTTTACTTAGACCCAGCCTTTGTCCTTTTGGCGCTTTAATAATTTTCTCTCTGACTCCCCCGTAATTTCACCTTGCACATCAGGGAATCACATAAACCGCGCCGGCAGAGTAAATACACATTTCTGGAGTCGCCAGTGACTTACGGCAGTTTAGAAACTGCTGGTGCATAAGAAAAAAAAAAAAGTTAAATCGCTTGTAAAAGTCTAACCCACAATATACCTAATTAAACTAAGATAGCCGGTATGTACTATATATGTGTGCATATGTTTATGACTATATGTTTATATGTATGTGTTTTTGCTCATTATGCTCTTTACTCCTAGCTATGCTTACTATGTAGGAATACCTTGTGTTCATCTTGTCCTTATAGTGCGCCCGGCTCTACATAATGCAAGCTTCATATATATAAATATTCATTACGTTTAGAGTTAAGTAAACAACATAAAGGGTGAATTATTTATGTCTATTAATGCATACATGGTCAAATGTTAATTGCTATGCGTTAATAGGGCTACAGTGTATTTATTGCCCTTGTTCAATATGTTTCATAATGTCTACTATTTGCACTTGGTGGAAATTGTTAACATTTTGTGTATCTGTGTCTTTAAGAGGCATCAGTTACAAGCCAATGGTTTTAACCAATTAGAATGTTGTTTTAACCTTTATATTCTACACACAAGTGTTACTCCTTATGTCTATGATTACAGTCTCTGGGACCGAAACCGGTCAGACGTGTTTTTGGCTCGGATTGCTTTTTTCATCCTCCTGTAGCCATGTTTTAATCGTGTATTGAAATAAAAGCCTGGTTTTATTTTACCTTTTGTAGACTCCTGGGAACTTCATCATTTTTTCATACCTAATCAAACTATTAACCCCTAATCCACCATTCACCCACATCGCAATCTAACTAATAAATTTATTAACTCTTAATCCGCCATCTCACCACATCGCAAACTGCCTAATAAAGTGAATAACCCCTAAACCCCCATCCCCCCATAATGCAATAAACATAATTAACCTATTAATCCCTAAACCGTCAACCCCCACAACGCAATAAACTAATTTAATCACTAACACCCCCTAAATTAACCCCAATTACGTAAAATAATAAAATACTAAGTTAAAATTAAAATAAAAAATCCTAACAGTACTTAAAAAAACAACTAAGATTAAATTAAAATAAATAAATCATCTTATTCCAGCGCGGGGACCTCTTCTATCTTCATCAAGAGAGAAGGCGGTGTGGAGCGAAGGTGACCACGGTGCAAGAATGCCGGCCGCAGAGCCATCCAGCATGGAAGATCCTTTTCGTACAATTGTCAGTGCACACTGAGGATTGAATGCAACGTACCCATTTTATATTTGCGGCGACGATCGTATGAAGAGGATCCTCCATGCTGGATGGCTCCTCGGCCAGCATTCTTACTCTGCGGTCACCTCCGCTCCGCGCCGCCTTCATCCTGGATGAAGATAGAAGAGGTCGCCGCCTGGAAGAAGAACTTCACCAGCTGGAAGAAGACCTTCTCTGCCGGACTTCAGGAATGGTGAGTACCTATTTGGGGGTTACTTAAGCTCTTTGTGTAAGTTGGAAGTAGCGTGCATTTTACGAGTTAAAAGTAAATGAATTAGCTTGAGAGCAATTGAATTTAATGTGCGTCAGGTTAGTGCATCTTCAGAGCTCTGGTTAACTGTTACACGAGACTAAAATCTCAGAGGTTCTACAAATGAGTAAAAGCGCAACTCCAAATTCATATATTTATTAACAAAACAAAGTGAAACAATATATTTGCACTTACACAACAGTTTAAAAAGTCCAGCATCCACGGCAGTCAACTCCGGGTTAAATAATTCACTGTGTTTCATGCACCACGATTATCTACCTCGCTGCTGATAATATTGCCGTCTGACGTGACGCTGCTCTGTTGCGACTCTCAGTCAGTGAGTTATTGCTGAGATGAGTCTAAAAGTTCCTACGCATTTCATTCGGACCACGGCCAAAAATTTTAAAGGGTTTTAAAATAAGGGGATAAAGATTCCTCTTCCGCCACTTAATTTATACATATTACCGAGGCGACCTCTAATGGGGAATTTTCTAAACTTGCACTGCATGTAATTTATTTTGATACGTTTATAAGGCGAGACTAAAAAGTTGCTAAACAAACATAAAAAATACATTGAACAGTACATTTATGCTCATATTAACCCTATTTTGTAAAAACCATTACAAAAAAATGGATAAAAAGGTTATAAGAGCTCAAATATATGAGGTCACAGGTGTTAGAAAGAAAGGGATGCAAAGGACGTTAGCATAGAGATTACATACACACATGTCTAAATATGTATATGTATGTACAGTTGCAATCAAATTTGTTCAACCCCCACTGCAAATCAGGTTTATTGTCAAAATTTACAGACTTTCAGCTGTTTGCAATGAACAAATCAAACAAAAGCAATTGAAATAGCTCAACACAACGAATGCATTAAGTGGTTTCCCCAAATTCAACTGAAAATGCGTCTTTTAATGAATTCTCAAAATTATTCAGCCCCCTGAAAAGAATCCCTCACAACAGCACAAATGTGCAAAACAGGTGTTGTCTCAAGCACTAATCAAGGGCTTCATTAGTTACACCAGGTGTGCTTGAGCTAGAACACATGAAATACCTGAGCTGGCTAGGGGTTTGTTGAGTGTCACGTTTGATTGCATGTTAGAAATATGGCTAAGTCAAAAGAATGATCCAAAAAGTTAATAGAAGAGATCATTGCTCTTCACAAATAAGGAACAGGATACAAAAAGATAGCGAAGGCACTGAATGTTCCTAGAGACACTGTTGGAAGCATAGTTTGCAAGTACAACGTTAAAGGGACAGTCAAGTCCAAAAAAACTTTCATGATTTAAATAGGGCATGTAATTTTAAACAATTTTCTAATTTACTTTTATCACCAATTTTGCTTTGTTCTCTTGGTATTCTTAGTTGAAAGCTAAAACTAGGAGGTTCATATGCTAATTTCTTAGACCTTGAAGACTGCCTCTAATCTGAATACATTTTAACTACTAGAGGGCATTAGTTCACATGTTTCATATAGATAACATTGAGCTAATGCACGTAAAGTGACCTAGGACTGAGCACTGATTGGCTAAACTGCAAGTCTGTCAAAAGAACTGAAAAAAGGGGGCAGTCAGCAGAAGCTTAGATACAAGATAATTACAGAGGTAAAAAGTACATTAATATAACTGTGTTGGTTGTGCAAAACTGGGGAATGGGTAATAAAGGGATTATCTTTCTTTTTAAACAACAAAAATTCTGGTGTTGACTGTCCCTTTAAAGAAACAGTGGTTACACTACCTGGACAGTGCAGAAAAAAAGAAGCTATCAATGGCTGCAAAAAGATTTCTGAGAAGGCAGGTTGAGAAAAAGCCTTGAGTGGTTGCAAAAGACCTGCAGCAAGACTTGGTGGCAAAAGGCACTGAGGTTTCAGTTTTTCAGAGTAAGGTGCGTACTAAATGCAGAAGGTTTCCATGCCAGAAACCTTCTGACTTGAACCCCATAGAAAATCTCTGGTGGGATTTCAAGAAGGCAGTTGCAGCAAGCAAACCCAAGAATATTACTGAACTGGAGGCAATTGCTCATGAGAAATGGGCTAAGATTCCTCAGGAACGCTGCTAGAAGCTGGTGTCTGGCTATGCATCTCGTTAGCAGCAGTTCATAACAGTAAAAGGGTGCCACTTGAAGCATTTGTTGTTTTTAGCTATTTTTAATTGCTTTTGTTTTATTTGTCCACTGCAAACAGCTGAAAGTCTGCAAATTTTGACATTAAACCTGATTTGCAATGGAGGTTGAATAAGTTTAATTAACTATACTTGTGTGTGTATGTATGTGTATATATATATATATATATATATATATACAAGTTTATATTGGTGTATAAATGTATTTACAGACATATATACACATATAAACACAATAATAAATACACTCACCGGCCACTTTATTAGGTACACCTTGCTAGTACCGGGCTTGACACCCTTTTGCCTTCAGAACTGCCTTAATTCTTTTGAGCATAGATTCAACAAGATGTTGGAAACATTCCTCAGATATTTTGGTCCATATTGACATGATAGCATCACGCAGTTGCTGCAGATTTGTCGGCTGCACATCACATGATGCAAATCTCCCGTTCCACCACATCCCAAAGGTGCTCTATTGGATTGAGATCTGGTGACTGTGGAGGCCATTGGAGTACAATGAACTCATTGTAATGTTCAATAAACTAGTTTGAGATTATTTGAGCTTTGTGACATGGTACATTATCCTGCTGGAAGTAGCCATCAGAAGATGGGTACACTGTAGTCATAAAGGGATGGACATGCTCAGCAAAAATACTCAGGTAGGTCGTGGCATTTAAATGATGCTCAATTGGTACTAAGGGTCCCAAAGTGAGCCAAGAAAATATCCCCCACACCATTGCACCACCACCACCAGCCTGAACCGTTGATACAAGGCAGAATGGATCCATGCTTTTATGCTGTTTATGCCAAATACTGACCCTACCAACTGAATGTCGCAGCTGAAACCGAGACTCATCAGACAAGGCAATGTTTTTCCAGTCTTCTATTGTCCAATTTTGGTGAGTCTGTGCAAATTGTAGCCTCAGTTTCCTGTTCTTATTTGACAGGAGTGGCACCCGGTGTGGTCCTCTCCCCATTCTCCTCTGACATCAACAAGGCATTTTCGTCCACACAACTGCCGCTCCCTGAATATTTTCTCTTTTTCTGAGCATTCTCTTTAAACCCTAGAGATGGTTGTGTGTGAAAATCCCAGTAGAACAGCAGTTTTTAAAATACTCAGACCAGCATGTCTGGCACCAACAACCATTCCACGTTCAAAGTAACTTAAATCCCCTTTCTTCCCCATTCTGATGCCCGGTTTGAAATTCAGTAAGTCGTCTTAGCCATGTCTAGATGCCTAAATTCATTGAGTTGCTTCCATGTGATTGGCTGGTTAGCAATTTGTGTTACCAAGCAATTGCAAAAGGAAAGATTGAGGCGCCCAAAGATGCAACCCAACCTCGCTGTGTCTCTGATTAACCCCTCAAGTTAAACTAGAAACAAGACTGTACACAGAAGTGAGACAGCGCTAATAAAAGCAAAAAATTAACAGGTCTAGAGGAAAAAATTTTGCAAAAAATAAAAATAATTTAATTTAAAACAGCAAGATAAAAACAATCCTACTGGATTAGCAACAGATAAGAGAAGTCTCCCGATTTAAGAATCCTAAGCTGCGATATATGGCAACATAAGACACAATGAGTGGCTAAAGCTAAAAAATTAACATCATATGTATAACATAAAATCAATATATGATATGAGTACCAATACGTGAAAAAATATTTAAAAGCTTTAGTCCATAAGATGGAGTAAGGCCTCAAACGCCCTATAGAGCAGAGTCACCCAAAACACAATAATGGATATTGTGTGTACCTTTTTGGGGCTGGTGCATGTACCTTGTTGAGGCTGAATGCCTGTGATTGAGTGGATGATCCTTATTACATTCGGCGGTACTTACCGCTTGCAGAGAGAACTTGGTGCCTGAAAAAGAAAAAGAGGATTTACCTCTGTTACCAAACGTTGTAATTAGCTCAGTCCTCTCTCCTATCCAAAATTGGACAGACACTAGCGGTGTCTCCTGTCTTGTGGGCGTGTCTAATCCTGTTGTTCTCGTGACTGCCCTCTGTCTTGACAGGGCGGGGACTCACCCTCTGCAATTGTGACAGCCATTTTCAATCGTCAAAGGTGATCGCTAGTAGCGATATTTCCCAGTGGGGATTAGTGCTTGTACCTCCGTTGTAAATCCGATAGTATCGCTGTGAGTTCTGGACACTGACATTAGGAGTTTTACTCGTTCTGATCCTCTGTTCCAGTTACCTTGTCTGCTGATCTGTTGGATTTCCTGGTGCCTGATTTCTTTTTTGTTTGACTTCTCTGCTGGATTATCCCCTTGGCACTGTGGCTTTGATTTTGGACTGATTTCCTGGCATCTAACACTGGCTGAATTCCTGATATTCTTTAGGGACGGTCCTAGATCCTGCTTTAATAAACCTATAATTGCATTATGACTGGATATACATGTTGAAGCAAAGTGATCTGAAATTATCATAGATAACTGGCCATTTGAGGAGGCTGAAGAGATCCGGTGTAAATACACCATATTTTGACAACTACATCTACCATCTGCCCTGTCGGGTTTAGTGCACTGACCGACCAAAGGGAATACTATCGGATTCACAACGGAGGTACAAGCACCAATCCCCACTAGGAAATATTGCTACTAGCGATCACCTTTGATGATGGAAAATGGCTGTGAGTGTATGTATACATATATAGACATAATGTATATATATATATATATATATATATATATATATGTGTGTGCATTGGAGCCCTTTGCAAGTAGCTGTGAATCATTAAAAAACATTATGCAATATTCATATTTAATAAAGTGTTTAACTGTGCATTCATATTTTTAAATAGAAATCTCTATATATATCTGTACATATCTATACCTATATAATCATATATATCAGTCCTGAAAAGGACTTTTCATGTGTTAAGTACCTTTTTTCCAAATAGGAACTGGGAGGTCTCCCGAAACAGACTGATCTACAATAGCCCATTCACACCTCTTAAGGTTACATGAAAACTCCATTCATATAACTCCTTTGTTCCCTCTGCAATGAAAATATTAATTTGCATGTGTGACATTCACCTATTGTCATCAGAATACATGCTCAACATTCTGTCCCTTTAAGTGGAAATCATTTTAGTTATTGATCAAACTCTTGATTTAAATTGAATGGGAAAGTAATTTTGAACATGTAAAGTATAAACATTAAACTACACATTTATTTATTAACTCATCATAAGGTCCTTGATGGGCCTTTTCTGGGACTACCATATATACTCTACTCTCATAATCATAAGACCCGTTAGGGGTCGGCTTAGTAGTCGCCTCAATAATCTAGTATCATTATAAAACAGAGGATTCATGAGCTCATGACGTTTATTATTTTATTCACTAACCTCAGTATACTTTGTTAACGTACTTTTTTATGCTCATGTGACTAGTACTGCAACATTTATGAATGTCACTGTCTGTTGTAATGTTTGAAAATCCTCAATAAAAAATTAAAATAAAAGAATAAAAAATTATAATCGTTACTATTAATGAACTTCATAAATGTATGAACTTCTTTTTCAGTTCCATGCCAGATTATAATGACATCATCGATGTAACGATAATAATATATCAGAAATAAATGCATTATTTGACCAAATATATTTGCTCTCAAAACTGTCCATATAAATGTTTGCATATGATGGGGCAAAAGTAGTCTTCATGGCTGTTCCCTGGGACTGCCTATAAAATATAGAGTCAAGCAGAAAATAATTATGTTTGAGTATAAACTCAATTCCATCAATAATAAAATTTACATGTGATTTTGGAATATTCCAGTTGGACAGAGTTTCTCTTACTGATTTAGGGCCCCGATCATGTAGGATGCTTGTATAAAGTGATGATACGTCACAGGTGACCCACAAGTAGATATCTTCCCATTTAATTCCCTCAAATATATTGATTGTATGAGTGGTATCTCTTAAGTAAGACCTAGTGATTTTGACTACCGGCCAGAGGTAGTAGTCTATATATGTTGACAAATTACTTGTGAGGGAGCCAATCCCCGACACAATGGGTCTTCGTGGGGGATCTACCAAGGTCTTATAGACCTTGGGTAAATGATAGAAAATAGGAATTTTGTGATTTGCCTCTAACAAATAGTTAAATTCGTCCCCATTAATTATCAAATCATTTTTGGCCATTGTTAATAAATTGGTTAGTTTATTCTTATATTTGGTGGTAGGGTCAAAACTTATTGTTTATGCAAGGAACTGTCAGAACTATGGGGCAGTAGAGAGGTTAAATGGGTCAATAAATACAATGACAATCTTACTAAGAGTAAAAGACGCACCTTATACAAATTAGCTCAGTTACATTTTATTACATTAATTACTTTATAATTAAAGCTGCAGACAAGGGGAGTGGGGTAGAGGTCCAAAATTATAATTACATTATAATTAAGGCTGCAGACAAGGGGAGTGGGGTAGTGGTCCAAAATTGGGAGGATTAGTGAGCAGCACCTTCCCCTATTGGAATAATTAGACTGACATCATGGGATTGCTTTCCATAGACTTTGGATCCTGAATATCGGTCTTAGGGACAGGTTTATCCATATGGACATTACCCATGCTTGACATTTCTAGGACAGATTTGCTTTAACAAGTACTCTGTTTTGTCTACATTTCGGATACATTTTGACATATTTTGACATATTGTGTTCACTACTGATGTAGGTTCCTAGTCTCATTTTTGGGTACTAGGCTGTGAATAAAAAAATGTTTTTTCCATTATTAGTGCATCTCACTCATAGTAAGTGTTGCATAGTGCTGGTATTGTTTTTTCTTACTTAGCCTTGTTGTCTGTAGACTAAAGTCCAGGTTGGCTCCTCCTAATAAGGCAAACGGTTGAGTTTTGCTGTTGATAAACAATTGCAGTAAAAAGAATGTTAATTTGTTTTAAAAACTGTTAAGCTTGGCTGATATCTTATTCTACAGCAACACAAAACAAATGTCTTGTAATTACAAGGTGTTTACTGCCCCTTTAAAGGGACAGTCAACTAAAAAAAATATATATTGTTTAAAAAGATAGATAATCCCTTTATTACCCATTCCCCAGTTTTGGACAGCCAACATGGTTATATTAATACCATTTTTACCCCTGTGATTACCTTGTATCTAAATCTAAGCATCTTATGACAGCTCCCTGATCACATAACTTTTTATTTATTATCTATTGACTTGCATTTTATCCAATTAGTGCAGTGTCTGCCACAACCCATGGGCGTGAGCACAATGTTATCTATATGGCTCACATGAACTAGTACTCTCCTGCAAATAAAAAAGCATGTGATAAGAGGCTGTCTTTAGTAGCTTAGAAACAGGCAGAAATTTAGAGGTTTATAGGTTATAAAGTATATTAATATAACAATGTGGGTTGTGCAAACCCGGGGAATGGTAGTAAAGGCATTATCTATCTTTTTAAACAATAACAATGTTGGTGTTGACTGGCCATTTAAGCACAAGCAGTGCAAAAATGAAATCCTCACTCTTAATCAAACTATCATATTGTAGACACCCCAAAGAGAGTTTACGGACTTAGAAACGGGGAAAAACTTTTTTTGTTTTACATACTGTGGTTTAATATTTCTGCTTGTATGTAGCATATTAATGCAATAATAGAAGACTATTAAAAATAATCAGCACCCGGATTGTAGGAGCTAAGTCTTAGTTAGGTCTATCTACAATGTGTTACGTGAGTGTCATAATGTGTGGATATATCTACTCTGTATTACTTAGAAAAATAAAAGGACCTAACATCAGGCAGATTATTATAACAACCAATTCGCTCATATGCAAAGATTGTATTATATTTGCTACCGTTAATATTGTAAATTAAACTGCACATTCTGCTCTTAAACTTCCCTCTATTTAAATGTATACTCACTGGTTATCTCACTTGTTTTATACAAAGGGGAATCTGACCTGCTTCATGAATAGTATTGACTGTATGGTGAATATAACAAAATTGATAAAAAGCAATGAGATGTGATTAATATTGTTACATTTTCCCAGCATTTATTGTTATACAACTATAATTTTCCCTTTGAGCACTGATTTTATTTTTTCCCGGGTAGTATTTTTGGTTCAGCACCTGGGTAGTGCTTGCTGATTGGTGGCTACATTTAGACACCAATCAGCAAGTGCTGCCCAGGTTCTGAACCAAATATGGGCCGGCTCCTAGGCTTACATTCATGATTTTTCAAATAAATATACCAAGAGAACAAAAAAATAATAATAAGAGTAAATTAGAAAGTTTCTTAAAATTGCATGCTCTATCTAAATCATGACAGTAATTTTGACTAGAGTATCCCTTTAAAGGGACAGTAGAGTCAAAATTAAACTTTTATGATTCAGATAAAGCATGCAATTTTAAACAACTTTCCAATTTCCTTCTGTTATCAAATTTGCTTCGTTCTCATGGCATATTTTATTGAAGAGTAAAACTAAGTAGGCTCATAAGAATCTCAGGAGTGTGCACGTGTCTGAAGTCTATATATTCTTCTCCACAGGTGAGGAACTTCTTCAATGGCTGCCTCCTGTTGTAGATCTGGAATGTATGTCCCCTCTTCTTCTGGGGATCACTGGAAAAGGAAGTTAGTGGTATCGCCACCAAGGCTTAGATCTGAGGCAATAAAACCCTGGGAGGCATGCTCAGAGGTCTCTTGCTCAGCATTCCCAGTCTGGACACGACCCTGCAGTCCCACCCAATAGGAAGCTTTCTTGCAAGATTTCTGAACTTATCCCATGGATTCATATGCACAGGAAAGATTCTCTATTTGTCACTAGAATTGTCCAACTCCCCTTCACTTTCCTTATTTGGAGTAGCCAATAGGGGCTTGAGTCTGGAGAAGAAAGCACATGGGATACAGATATGTGTCAGGGTTTGGCGTGGGAAGCCTGCCATTTGTGCTTTCAGTTGTCAGGAGTGGAAAATAGACAATTTTCAGACTTAAATTACAGGAAAAGGGGCAAAATAAATGATGACAATATATTGTTTTACTATGCACAAATTAAGCATTTTCCTATTGCAATCTCAAAGTGTTTAATGTCCCTTTAAATAGCCATATACATTTTTTTAAAATATATAATTACTGTTCCCTTTTTTGTGTTCAGCGCCAGCACCCCATCACACCAACGTTTGCTGCATTAAGTGATTATTATCTCATTCTTTCACTGTAAGTTAACAGTACAAAAAGAAGAAAAAAAATACATACAATGACCTATTCTTACACCTGTTCGCAAAGCGTGTAATCTAGAGCAGACTGACATTTTCAATGGTAAAAAGGAACGACAATTACGGGTCAATTCAATTGCCATGATTACGTTGGAGTTCTCAAACTGCACCTGCCCTTACATGATCATACTGCTAATCATGTTACTTTTTAATGAGATTAAGGATTTCATTGTTATTGTGCATACGAAAAGCACAATTATTTCAGTACGCTAAAACATTTTACTTTTTGATTACCATCTATTTAACAGCTGTTATTAATGTAGTCTGAAATGCAGCAGAAGAGGTATATAACAACATGTCATATTAGCATCATTTAATGATATACTTCCTCGCTATACTTATTATAGAAGTGCTCTTTCCTTGAAATATGCCAGGGAATATTGCATTTGGGAAATTTTAACCAAGACGATAACAAAATGTGAAAACACAGTAGTAGAGACATAACTTTAATTTTCAGCATTTAAAAGATCACATTATTACAGGCGTACCTCTGATATATTGCGGGTTTGGTTCCAGACCACCGCAATAAAGCGAATATAGCAATAAAGTGAGTCACACTATTTTTTTTGTTTCCCAATGCATATAAAAGTTATATTTACACTATACTGTGGTCTATTAAGTGTGCAACAGCATTATGTCTTAAAAAAAAATGTTCATACCTTAATTAAAAAGTACTTTATTGCTGAAAATGCTAGCCATCATCTGACTCTTCAGTGAGTAATAATATTTTAGTTGGTGGTGTGTATATATGTGTGTATTTATGTGTTTACATGTGTATATATGTGTGTATTTATGTGTTTACATGTGTATATATGTATGTATATGTGTGTATTTATGTGTTTACATGTGTATATATGTGTGTATATGTGTGTATTTATGTGTTTACATGTGTATATATATATGTGTGTATGTATGTGTTTACATGTGTATATATGTGTGTATTTATGTGTTTACATGTGTATATATGTGTGTATTTATGTGTTTACATGTGTATATATGTATGTATATGTGTGTATTTATGTGTTTACATGTGTATATATGTGTGTATATGTGTGTATTTATGTGTTTACATGTGTATATATATGTGTGTATTTATGTGTTTACATGTGTATATATGTATGTATATTTGTGTATTTATGTGTTTACATGTGTATATATGTGTGTATATGTGTGTATTTATGTGTTTACATGTGTATATTTATGTGTTTACATGTGTATATATGTATGTATATGTGTGTATTTATGTGTTTAAATGTATATATATGTGTGTATTTATGTGTTTACATGTGTATATATGTATGTATGTATGTGTGTACATGTGTATATATGTGTGTATGTGTTTACATGTGTATATATGTGTGTATATGTATGTATTTATGTTGGGAAAAATGGCACCAATAGACTTACTTGACACTGGGTTGCCAAAACCTTCAGTTTGTAAAAAGAGCAATATCTGCGAAGCGCAATAAAGCGAAGTGCAGTAAAACGAAGTATGCCTGTCCATATTATAACTAAATATATGTTCCTGTGCTGAAAAATAGATGTTGTTTGTTCTTATGCTTGTGAGTGTGTCACGTTTCACCAATAGAGGCGTGGAAGTGTTCATTAAAGGGACAGTTTACACTGCAATTTTAATTGTTTAAAAAGATAGATAACCCCTTTATTACATTCCCCAGTTTTGCATACCCAACACAGTGATATTATTACACGTTTTACCTCTGTGATTACCTTGTACCTAAGCCTCTGCAGACTGTCCCCTTATTTCAGTTCTTTTGACAGATGTGCATTTTAGCCAATCAGTGCTGACTCCTAGCTAACTCCATGGGCGTAAGCACAATGTTATCTATAGGTCACACATGAACTAATGCCCTCTAGTTGTGAAAAACTGTCAAAATGCTTTCAGATAAGAAGCGGCCTTCAATGGCTTAGAAATTAGCATATGAGCCTATCTAGGTTTAGCTTTCAACTAAGAATACCAAGAGAACAAAGCAAATTTGATGATAAAAGTAAATTGGAAAGTTGTTTAAAATCACATGCCCTTTCTGAATCATGAAAGTTTATTTTTGACTAGACTGTCCCTTTAACAGCCAGTAAGCTTCTATCTAAGAAACCTATTGTGCACAGACTTGTATTTCCCCTTAGCTTCAAAATCAAAATAGCTTTAATGCTAGGAGAATCACAGACTCATAAACTTATAAACCGCAAACTCTCAGCAGGAGCTGGTGTCTCGGAAAGTGTGCTTTTAAAATGACTGTGCACAATTTTATAATGGAAGTCAATTTTAAAATAGCCTGCTCTGTCTAAATGATTAAAATTTAATTTTGTATTTAGTGTCCCTTTAAGGTGAGGTTTTATAACCCAGATGAGACTAATCATGTACATAACCATCTTGTAGCACACTTGATCCACAAATGATTTTGAAGAAACAGCACACCTTTGCTTTTTCAGTGGGGCACGGAACAAAAAAGGACTTGCCAGGTCCCAGTCAATCCAGATTCAAAGAGTATTCCAGCCACCAAGTTTTCTTAAAAGACCTTTATTTCACATGGGGTCTTAAACAAACAGTTACAACGTTTCAAGCCACACCAGGCTCTTAATCATGATTAAGAGCCTGGTGTGGCTTGTAACCATCTTGTAGACCATGCTACAGGATGGTACAATACGATTGTCAGTATCTGTGATGTCTTACATTTGGGGCCAGTGATGTAAAGTCAGAAGACTACCCAGAACACTCTTTATCTAGCGGTCTCCTTGGTTTAGTTTGGACATAATGGGGCCGATTTATCAAGCTCCGAATGGAGCTTGATGCCCCTGTTTCCGCGCAAGCCTTCAGGCTTGCCGGAAACAGAAGTTATGAAGCAGCGGTCTAAAGACAACTGCTCCATAACTTGTCCGCCTGCTCTGAGGCCACGGACAGAAATCCCCCTGATCGAATACGATCAGGTTCATTGACACCCCTGCTAGCGGCCGATTGGCCACGAATCTGCAGGGGGCGGCATTGCACCAGCAGTTCACAAGAACTGCTGGTTCAATGATAAATACTGACAGCGTATGCTGTCGGAATTTATCGATGTGCAGCGGACATGATACTCTTATCATAGTACGAGCGGACATGATATGATGTAATCTACCCCTTTGTGTTATTTTTTACTTCATTACTGTGATAGGTGTTGAATATTAGTAGTGATTACACTTTTTCTTAATATAATATTCAGTGTCTAAGAATTCTGATAATTTTTGTCATAATAGCACTAGTTAGTTGGGGAGGATCACAGTCTATTGGCTATCAGCTCCCGAAAATTATGTTTTTGTACCAGCTGAATTTGGAGCTGAGTTTCTCAAATGACCACAATGCATTATTGTATTGTGTCTGAAAAACTCGCCACCATAAAAACTTTTTCAACTGAAAAGTTCCCAAAAACGACTTTGAGTGTTAACTGACTATTTCTGAAAAGGTTTTGGAAGGCCCCCCAGTTTCACATACGCACTTCTTAATGTTACAACAGACCTCTATTCATGTAACCCTTTGTTCACATGGCAAGGAAAAAATAAATTTACATTTGTGACAGACACCTATTGTCATCACAAGACACCCTTAACACTCATTATCTATATGAATGTCATATGTAAGGATATTATTCAATATAACAAGGCATGTACTAAATTCGTTTGGGGAAAGATGAGACCCCGGATATCTCTAGACAGATTAACCATACCTAAAAAATATGGGGGTATGGCTTTACCAAACCTACGCTACTATAATTGGATAGCGATGATAAAATATGGGTTAGACTGGTTACTTGAGGTGCAATACAGACCTTTTAACTTAAAATCTGCCCTACATCACACTTATGTAAAATTAACGGAGAATATTAAACAACTCTCAACAATTTCAAATATTATTTTGGCCTGGCAAAAATACTGTAATCTAATGGGGGTGGACTTTAGAAAATCCAGATATCTACCGATCATCGGAACCCCTGATTTTTCTCCAGGGCAAGAGAATATAGTTTTCAGAGAATGGTATGCAAAAGGAATATCATATTTTGCACAACTTTTGATAACTGGCACAAATAAATTACAATTGTATGGTGATATAGCAAACAAGTTTCAGCTACCTCAAAAGAATTTTTATGCCTACCTGCAAGTTAGAAGTTTTATGACAACACTGTCTCAATCAAGTGAGTTAGGATGGGACTTACAAGAGCTGGAGGCAGGACTCACTTTGTATAAAGCAGGCATTAGATCATTAACATACTGGTATAATATTCAATTTGATAAATTAGGGTCTAAACATTTTAGGGAAATCACACAGAAGCTTCAAAAATATGTCCCAAATATTCAGGAAGAAGAGGTTGTGAAAAGCATCAGCTTAAGTATGTCAGCGACGACAGTAATTAGTTGGAGGGAAACTCATTGGAGAATTATTAACAATTATTATTTAATGCCGGATAGGTTAAATAAATGGGCAAGTGCAGACTTGAATATTTGTTGTTATAAGTGTAGCGCTGGGAGAACAGACCTACTGCATTGTTTGTGGTTTTGTCACAAAATCAGACAATTTTGGGCTAGGGTGAACTATTGGTTGAACAAATATGTGGGGTCACGGATTGAATTTACTTCATGCATAATCTTTTTCTTGTATCAAGGCTTGTTAGAGCCAGGAGAGAGTCAGTTAGTTAACACCGGTATAATGCTAGCACGAAATTTAATAGTTAAAAATTGGATAAGAAGAAGAGCCCCTGTGTTAGGGGAGTTTATTAAATTAATTTACCTACAAATGAGAATAGAACTTTATGACAATAATTTAAGAAAGGAGACAAAGCTCAGGAAGTATTTTAATAAATGTTTAAAATCACTCTTGGAATGGCCATTAGATATGCAAAGGCAATTTATTTCCCCTCTAAAAAATCTAGTACCCTTCTTAACTTTGGTGGCGGAAGAGAGGATACCTTACCAGTGGGGGGAGGTTAGGGAAGGAGCTAATTAAGTCAGGACCGTATAAAAGGTACATAAATAGATTCTTTGGGGGGGGGGGTTTGTTTTTTTTCCTTGTTTGTTGTGTGTTTGGGGTGTGTGTGTAGAGGTGTGAGTTAAAAATGGTATAAAAACAGTAGTGTATATAAAGAATGAAGGGCCCTGGTGAACGATCAAGAAGTATGGATCGTTAATTAATCTAAATTTTTCTTTTTGTTTTTTCATGTATTTTATTTTTCTTTTTGAGGTTGTACTATTGGCCCTGCGTGGCGCAAAACAGGAAATGTATTGTTGTTTGCTGTTACGTTATTCTGCTGATTGTATTGTACACTACTGGGCATAAATAAATATTAAAAAAAAAATGAATGTCATATGTACCTTGGCATAATGGACATACTTCTATAGGCACTACAGGACAACAATAACTACAAATTACATGATTTTATATTACATACTTCATACCTGAATGTCTTGCTAACTTGCACTGCAGTGATTTTCACAAACAGTACAGGCATTATTAAATTTGAGTTTTTACAGGAGATTGCATAATCGTAGCTTTCAGAGGTAAGTGTTGCAATCTGTTTCCATCCGTACCACTGCAAACCCATCTAAACGTATCTATTTAGTTAGTATGGGCAGGCTGTGTACTGTTTTTCTATCACTATGTGGTAATTTGACAACTTTCAGAAGGATTGATTTTTAAACAAGATGTATTTCTAGTGTTTGTTAAAGGCCCGGTTCCAATTTGGCATGAACTGTACAAAAAATGGCGACTGTGTATGTAAAACACTTAAAATATGTTTGTTTTTTACATGATTTTCACTGCTAGAAGAGTTTCTGAGCTATCTACTCTTTCTTGTGAGTCTCCTTTTCTGATTTTTCATCAGGATAAGGCAGTTTTGCGGAACTCTTTTCAATTTTTACCTAAGGTTGTGAATTCTAACAACATTAGTAGAGAAATTGTAGTCCCTTCCTTGTGTCCTAATCCTAAGAATTCTTTGGAAAGATCCTTACATTCTTTGGATGTGGTAAGAGCTTTGAAATATTATGTGGAAGCTACTAAAGATTTCAGGAAGACTTCCAATCTATTTGTTTTATTTTCTGGTCCTAGGAAAGGTCAGAAGGCTTCTGCTATTTCCTTGGCTTCTTGGTTGAAACTTTTGATTCATCAAGCTTATTTGGAGTCGGGTCAGGCCCCACCTCAGAGAATTACAGCTCATTCTGCTAGATCAGTCTCCACTTCATGGGCTTTTAAGAATGAAGCTTCAGTTGATCAGATCTGCAAAGCAGCAACTTGGTCCTCTTTGCATACATTTACTAAATTCTACCGTTTTGATGTATTTGCTTCTTCGGAAGCAGTTTTTGGTAGAAAAGTTCTTCAGGCAGCTGTTTCAGTTTGATTCTTCTGCTTTTGATTTAAGTTTTTTTCTTTCAATTTTCAGTGGAAAATGGCTGTTTTCATTTTATTCCCTCCCTCTCTAGTGACTCTTGAGTGGAGATCCACATCTTGGGTATTGCTATCCAATACGTCACTAGCTCATGGACTCTTGCCAATTACATGAAACAAAACATAATTTATTTAAGAACTTACCTGATAAATTCATTTCTTTCATATTGGCAAGAGTCCATGAGGCCCACCCCTTTTTTTATGGTGGTTATGATTTTTTGTATAAAGCACAATTATTTCCAAATTTCCTTTGTTAATGCTTTCTACTCCTTTCTTTATCCCCCCACTGCTTGGCTATTCATTAAACTGAATTGTGGGTGTGGTGAGGGGTGTATTTATAGGCATTTTGAGGCTTGGGAAACTTTGCCCCTCCTTGTAGGATTGTATATCCCATACGTCCCTAGCTCATGGACTCTTGCTAATATGAAAGAAATGAATTTATCAGGTAAGTTCTTACATAAATTATGTTTTTTTATTTCATGATTTAGATAGAGCATTTGATTTTAAGAAGCTTTCTAATTTACTCTTATTATCATTTTTTCTTTGTTTCCTTGCTGTCTTTATTTAAAAAGCAGGAATGTAAAGCTTACAAGCCGGCCCATTTAAAGTTCAGCACCCTGGATAGCACTTGCTTATTGGTGGCTACATTTAAGTCACCAATAAGCAAGTGTAACCCAGGTTCTCAATAAAAAATGGGCCGGCTCCTAAGCTTTACATTCCTGCTTTTAAAATAAAGATAGCATTTTGGTTTTAGGTCCTTTTAAGCTCTAGAATTGAATGTATTAGTTTATTGCTAAGGGAGGTTTATGTGCTTTAGGTGTGCAAGACCATAAAACTACTGAACATAATTGTATCAAATAACTTGATTGATTTTATTTGAACTTTCTGCTAAGCCTTCCATGTGTATTCCTGTTTATGATGCTTTTCTAGATGTTTCCTAGGCTTGGGCCAAACAGTTTTTCTTTGTTACTCCATCTTCTAGGTTCATCAGAATGTTTCCTTTATCAGCTTCTCTCAGCACCTGACTGGGAAAATTTCAGAGCCGTCGTTAGCACTCAAAGGGTTAATCTCAGACTTTTATCTCCACCATAATTTTAATGAATTTTGATTTAACCTGCTACTGAAGAGTTCTTAAAAGAACGAAACAGGCTGTCTAGCAGTAGTCTCAACTTTTGATAACAAAAAGAAATGCTACAACTCTAGAGGGCGCTATTTACTCATCACCTGGCTCGATTATGATACTCAATTGTCTCCTACTCTTCTAGCAGAAGAGATGGTCAAAAGGAACAATACTTTCCAAGAAAGTAGCTTAATGTCCAAAGAATGCATAGGTTCAAATGGAGAAGCCTGTAAAGCCTTCAGAACCAAATTAAGACTCCAAGGAGGAGAAATTGATTTAATAGCAGGCTTAATACGAACTAAAGCCTGTACAAAACAGCATATATCAGGAAGTATAGCAAATCTTTCTGTGAAATAAAACAGAAAGAGCGGAGATTTGTCCTTTCAAGGAACTTGCAGACAAACCCTTATCCAAACCATCCTGAAGAAACTGTAAAATTCTAGAAATTCTAAAAGAATGCCAGGAGAATTTATGAGAAGAACACCATGAAATGTAAGTCTTCCAAACTCTATAATTAATCTTTCTAGAGACAGATTTACGAGCTTGTAACATAGTATTAATCACTGAGTCAGAGAAACCTCTATGACTTAGTACTAAGCGTTCAATTTCCATACCTTCAAATTTAATGTTTTGAGATCCTGATGGATAAACGGACCTTGAGATAGTAGGTCTGGCCGCAACTGGACATCCGAACCAGATCCGCATACCAAAACCTGTGTGGCCATGCTGGAGCCACCAGCAACACAAATGATTCTTCCATGATGATTTTGGAGATCACTCTTGGAAGGAGAACTAGAGGCGGGAAAATGTAAGCAGGATGATAACACCAAGGAAGTGTCAGCGCATCCACTGCTTCTGCCTGAACATCCCTGGATCTGGACAGGTATCTGGGAAGTTTCTTGTTTAGATGAGAGGCCATGAGATCTATCTCTGGAAGACACCACATCTGAACAATCGGAGAAAATACATCTGGATGGAGAGACCACTCCCCTGGATGTAAAGTCTGGCGGCTAAGATAATCTGCCTCCCAATTGTCTACACCTGGGATATGCACTGCAGAGATTAGACAGGAGCTGGATTCCACCCAAGCAAATATCCGAGATACTTCTTTCATAGCTTGGGGACTGTGAGTCCCACCCTGATGATTGACACATGCCACAGTTGTGATATTGTCTGTCTGAAAACAAATGAACGGTTCTCTCTTTAACAGAGGCCAAAACTGAAGAGCTCTGAGAATTGCACAGAGTTCTAAAATATTTATTGGTAATCTCGCCTCTTGAGATTTCCAAACCCCTTGTGCTGTCAGAGATCCCAAGACAGCTCCCCAACCTGAAAGACTTTCATCTTTTGTGATCACAGTCCAGGTTGGTCGAACAAAAGAAGCCCCTTGAACTAAATGATGGTGATCTATCCACCATGTCAGAGAGTGTCGTACATTGGGATTTAAGGATATTAATTGTGATATCTTTGTATAATCCCTGCACCATTGATTCAGCATACAAAGCTGTAGAGGTCTCATGTGTAAACGAGCAAAGGGGATCAAGTCCGATGCTGTAGTCATGAGACCTAAAACTTCCATGCACATAGCCACTGAAGGGAATGACTGAGACTGAAGGTGCCGGCAGGCTGCAACCAATTTTAAACGTCTCTTGTCTGTTAGAGACAGAGTCATGGACACTGAATCTATCTGGAAGCCTAAAAAGGTGACCCTTGTCTGAGGAATCAAGAAACTTTTTGGTAAATTGATCCTCCAACCATGTCTCTGAAGAAACAACACTAGTTGATTTGTGTGAGATTCTGCAATACATAAAGACTGAGCTAGTACCAAGATATCGTCCAAATAAGGAAACACTGCAATACCCTGTTCTCTGATTACAGAGAGTAGGGCACCCAGAACCTTTGAAAAGATTCTTGGAGCTGTTGCTAGGCCAAATGGAAGAGCAACAAATTGGTAATGCTTGTTTAGAAAAGAGAATATCAGAAAGCCAAATGGAAGAGCAACAAATTGGTAATGCTTGTTTAGAAAAGAGAATATCAGAAACTTATAATGTTCTGGATGAATCGGAATATGAAGGTATGCATCCTGCAAGTCTATTGTGGACATATAATGTCCTTGCTGAACAAAAGGCAGAATAGTCCTTATAGTCACCATCTTGAAAGTTGGTACTCTTACATAACGATTCAAAATTTTCAGATCCAGAACTGGTCTGAATAAAATTTCCTTCTTTGAGGCAATGAATATATTTGAATAAAACCCCAAACCTTGTTCCTGAAGAGGAACTGGCATGATTACCCCTGAAGACTCCAGGTCTGAAACATACTTCAGGAAAGCCTGAGTTTTTACTGGATTTGCTAGAAAACGTGAGAGAAAAAATCTTCTCACAGGAGGTCTTACTCTGAATCCTATTCGATACGCTTGAGAGACAATGCTCTGAATCCATTGATTTTGGACATATTTTATCCAAATATCCTTGAAAAACCTTAATCTGACCCCTACCAGCTGAGCTGGAATGAGGGCCACACCTTCATGCGGACTTAGGGGCTTACTTTGGTTTACTAAATGGCTTGGATTTATTCCAATTTGTGGAAGGCTTCCAATTGGAAGCAGATTCCTTGGGGGGGAGGATAGAGTTTTTGTGCCTTATTCTGACGAAAGGAACGAAAACGGTTAGAAGCCTTAGATTTACCCTTAGGTTTTTTATCCTGAGGCAGAAAAACTCCCTTTCCCCCAGTGACAGTTGAAATAATAGAATCCAACTAAGAACCAAATAAATTATTACCTTCGAAAGAAAGAGATAGTAATCTAGATTTAGATGTCATATCAGCATTCTAAGATTTAAGCCACAAAGCTATTCTAGCTAATATAGCTAAGGACATGGATCTAACATCAATTTTGATAATATCAAAAATGGCATCACAAATAAAATTATTAGCATATTGCAGTAAGCGAATAATGCTAGATAATTCAGAATCCAATTCCTGTTGCGCTAAATTCTCCAACCAGAAAGTTGATGCAGCCGCAACATCAGTCAAAGAAATTGCAGGTCTGAGAAGATGACCTGAATATAAATAGGCCTTCCTTAGATAAGATTCAAGCTTCATATCTAAAGGATCCTTAAAGGAAGTACTATCTTCCATAGGAATACTGGTACGTTTAGCAAGAGTAGAAATAGCCCCATCAACTTTGGGGATTTTTTCCCAAAACTCTATAGATTTTGCTGGTAAAGGATACAATTTTTTAAACCTTGAAGAATGAATAAAAGAAGTACCTGGCTTATTCCATTCCTTAGAAATCATATCAGAAATAGCCTCAGGAATAGAAACCACAGGAGGTTTAAAAACAGCATTTAAACGTTTATTAGACTGAACGTCAAGAGGACTGGTTACCTCAATATCCAAAGTAATTAACACTTCTTTTAATAAAGAACGCATATACTCTATTTTAAATAAATAAGTAGATTTGTCAGTGTCAATGTCTGAGGAAGGATCTTCTGTATCAGATAGATCCTCATCAGAAGAGGATAAATTATTATGTTGTTGGTCATTTGAAATTTCATCAACTAAATGAGAAGTTTTAAAAGACCTTTTACGTTTATTAGAAGGTGGAAATGCAGACAAAGCCTTCAGGATAGAATCAGAAACAAATTCTTTAAAATTTACAGGTATATCATGTACATTAGAAGTTGAAGGAACTGCAACTGGCAATGTACTATTACTGATGGATACACTATCTGCATGTAAAAGTTTATCATGACAACTATTACAAATGACATTCGGCGAAATAATTTCTACAATTTTACAACAAATGCACTTAGCTTTGGTAGAACCGATGTCAGGCAGCAATGTTCCAGCAGAAACTTCTGAGGCAGGGTCAGATTGAGACATCTTGCAAAATGTAAGAGAAAAAACAACATATAAAGCAAAATTATCTATTTCCTTATATGACAGTTTCAGGAATGGAAAAAAATGCAAATAGCATAGCCCTCTGATAGAGAAAAAGGCAAGAGGCAAACATCAATGGGGTATTGAAATAATGAAAAAGTTTGGCACCAAGTATGACGCACAACGTAACAAACTTTTTTGGCGCCAAAAATAACCAGAAATGAAACACTCGCGTCACTAATGACGCAACTGTGTGAAAGGTCTCTGCGTCAAGTATGACGCCGGAAATGACGAAGTTGCGTTATAGACGTATTTTTTCGCGCCAAGAATGATGCAATAAAGTTTAGCATTTGACGCACCCGCGGGCCTAATACCGCCCGCAATTTGCAAGAAGTAGTCAATTGAAAAAAAGACTAAACCCCAGGTAAGAAATAAATTTCTTTAAAAAATGTTTATATTCCCCAAATATGAAACTGACAGTCTGCAGAAGGAAATACATGAACCTGACTCAAGCAAATATAAGTACAATACATATATTTAGAACTTTATATAAATGCATAAAGTGCCAAACCATAGCTGAGGTGTCTTTAGTAATAAAAAACATACTTACCAAAAGACACCCATCCACATATAGCAGATAGCCAAACCAGTACTAAAACAGTTATCAGTAGAGGTAATGGTAAATTGAGAGTATATCGTCGATCTGAAAAGGGAGGTAGGAGATGAATCTCTACGACCGATAACAGAGAACCTATGAAAAAGACCCCCGTTAGGGAAATCATCGTATTCAATAAGTGATACTCCCTTCACGTCCCTCTGACATTCGCTGTACTCTGAGAGGAATCAGGCTTCAACAATGCTGAGAAGCGCATATCAACGTAGAAATCTTAGCACAAACTTACTTCACCACCTCCATAGGAGGCAAAGTTTGTAAAACTGAATTGTGGGTGTGGTGAGGGGTGTATTTATAGGCATTTTGAGGTTTGGGAAACTTTGCCCCTCCTGGTAGGATTGAATATCCCATACGTCACTAGCTCATGGACTCTTGCCAATTACATGAAAGAAAAATGGGTTTAATATTCCTTTAATTTCAAAATGGTCCTAGTCATATATTTGAAAAAGGACAGAATTTGTACCATGTGAATTTTGTCAAGCATCAAACATAGCTAATAAAAGTACCTTTCCAGGCTATGACAAGTGTTTTTTCTAAGAGAAAATCTTGGAGAAAAAAAAATGTTTGATCAGCTTTTGATAAAAAAGACCAATTTGTTCTAAATTGTGGTGATATTAATCCTACAGCTGAGGTATAGGAGTTAGTCAGTCAGCATTATCTAGAAAATAATTCAAGGATTTTGCATTCAACTGAATTCCCAGAACAAAAAAAAAGCAACACAGGTGTAAATATTGTTTCCAAGTGATCAAATCCACAGCATCCATTTGACACGTAACATGCACATGGGAAATATTTTCCGTTTGAAAGCCAGTGTGTGTGTGGTTGAGAAGCAAACCTCTCGGAGTTAAAGGGACAGAAAATGCTGTTGTGCATACGAAAGAGCACTATTTAACCCTTTAACGCCGTCCAAATTTTGCTGGGCTTTAGCGTCGAAGGACGAAATACAATGTCCTAACCGCTTGGCTTTCCTGAAGCCACTGGCGCTTCCCTGATAGGATCGTGGTCTGGAGAGCGTGCCTTGCATCATAGGGACCGCCCCCCTGACGCAATCCCATCATTGAAATCTTGTGATCACGTGCACGATCGTGAGATATCAATTTGTTTACATCGGAACAGTTGTTCTGATGTAGACAAGTTAACCCTGGGATGAAAGGGTTAAACATGTTTCAATATATTTATCTATAAAATATAAAAAAAAAACAGTTTATTTTGATTTTGACACTAATAGAAAGCTCAACTTGACCTGAAAGAGACATAAAATAAAAAAAAATAAAAGAAATGTGAGGCATATATGTGTAGCCACCAATTGACCTGCTAACTCCCAGTAGTGCATTGCTGCTCCTGAGCCTACCTGTGTGTGCTTTTCAACAAAGGATACCCAGAGAATGAAGAGCATTTGATAACAGAAGTAAATTGAAAAGTCCTAAAATGACACACTCAGTCTGAATAATAAAAGTTTAATGCTGACTTTCATGTTCCATTAAAGGGACATTCCGGTCAAAATTGAACTGCACATTTTTCTCTGCACGTGCATGTGAAGCATAGCTAGATATTCTCAGTGCACCAGCATTTTAAGTACTGTAGCTGCTGAGATCACCAGTGGGGCTTGTATCGTGTCAGCAATGAACAAATCGATTCATTACCAGATAGTAGAAGCACCTTAGGCTCTCTGAGCAAGTGCTGTGTATAAAATGCTGGTGCACAGAGAATACTTAAATACACCTTTGAAACAGCTATAGCTTTTATTGGAAGTATTTTTGCTAAGACATGTATATTACAAAAAATTCTTCTAATCAAAACTGAAATGCATCCATGTGGATTCCAATTTTGGCTGGAATGTACCTTTAAGGCTTTAAGTACTCTCTCTCTCTCTCTCTCTCTCTCTCTAGTAAACAGATCTCCTACTGCTTTGTGACCCTTTAATACATTTCTAAAACTGCAACTAGCATATATAAAAGGTATTGTCTGACAACCATTTCACTCGCTGGAGTGTATTAAATTATTTACAAATAACGTATTTACCTTTACTTTGTCATTTGAAAAAGCTGCTTTTGCTTGTTGAACCTGCCACTTATACCAAACATTTCAATACTGTAGTATTGGTTATAGAAAAGCTATGTAGACAAGACCCGGCAGCAGAAATCAGCCTCTCAGTGAAGGAGAGAGGAGAGCCCAGGTCATATAAAACTTTTTTTTCTATCGTGATTCAGATAGAGCATGCAATTTTAGGCAACTTTCTAATTTTTCTCCTTCTATCACATTTTCTTCATTCTCTTGGTATCTTTATTTGAAATACAAGAATGTAAGTTTAGATGCCGGCCCATTTTGGTGAACAACCTGGGTTGTTCTTGCTGATTGGTGGATACATTCATCCACCAATAAAAAAAGTGCTGTCCAGAGTACTAAACCAAAAAAAAAAAAAAAACAAACAAAAAAAAAAAACTTAGATGCCTTCTTTTTCAAATAAAGATAGCAATAGAACGAAGAAAAAATTGATAATAGGAGTAAATTAGAAAGTTGCTTAAAATTGCATGCTCTATCTGAATCACGATAGAAAAAATGTGGGTTCAGTGTCCCTTTAAATCTTGTCAGCTGCTTGCATTAGTACACTGTACTCGTGTAGGCTGGCGTACGTATGATGCTTTATAGTTAAAGGGCCGTTATACTTGAAAAATTACATGCTCTAATCCATTAAAAGTATATAATTTTGCAACTATCAACAGTGATCTACTGTGTATTTAAAGGGACATTAAACTCTAAATAAATGCTAGATAGAATGATGCTTTTAATAAAAATATTAGTCTGAGAATAACGTAGATGTATTTTTTTAAAGTTTCATTAGCTGTTTAAATATTGACAAAATAAGTATTGTGTTAGTGCCTATAAAACAATGGGAGCTGCCATGTTGTAACTTAGGTTACCTTCTCTGCTGTGGCCAATTAGTGAGAGTTATAAATAGGTCACTAGAGTGTGCAGCCAATGGCTGTGTGGAATATAACAGTGTCCTGCACTTCCATTTCTAACAGGAACTGAAAAGCTCACAATTTCAAAATGGAATTACTGGAAAGGGGGACAAAATAAACAAGTTTTTTATTATACATATGATTTATTATTTTATATTACTATTTCAAAGTGTTTAATTTTCCTTCCTCTGCAAATGGGGGTAAATACATGTTCCATACCTATTGTTAAAATATTAAATACTTTAAGACAATGTAGAGCTTTTATTGACAGTCACATTAGTTTCTTTTGCTGAATGCTTTTGTTAACATAAGTCACTGTTGCATGTAATAAAATGGTAAGATTTCATATGGTTGGGAATATCAGAACTGTGCTTGTAGTGAATTAATATTTTATAGCTTATAGGCCCTGAGTGGGCTGGCTGTTCTAGTACAATTCTGCAGCTCCATGGAAACACAGAGATATTTTCTCTTAATTGCATGAATGGTTGACAGATAATCACAACAGAAGTATAGAATTAAACTCGTCCATCTAATGAATTCTAATAAATCTGCAAACTGATTTGTTTGTTCTGTTGTTAAATATGTTGAGTTTAAATTTAAAATGATAACATAATCTGTCATACAACGTCTTCTACTTAGATCAATGAGTTAAAGGGGCGATAAACTCAGGTTAGCAGCTGATACATGCTAATTGTATGCAAACCTGGTGCAGGGACATCTTTTCTAATAGGCTGGGCTCTCTCTCTCCCAACTTCCACATTCCTGCTGTGGAGTTCTTTTATAGCTGGGTGTTTCAGGGGTTAAACACATAGTTATATGCAATAGTGCAATAAGAAAATGCTCTAACACAGTATATCATTTTGCTGTTGTTCATTTTATTCCCTTTAACTCCCTGAAAAGGGTTGAAAACAGTCCAATTACTAGTGCATACGCACATATGTCTGCTTCTCATTTGCTCACCAGCTGTATCCTCCTATTTATTGACACAGAATCATAACTGTAACTCTATATTTAAAAAGCCATTGTACTAGGGCAAGCAATTGATGAGTTAATAATATTCAAAGCAGCTGCAGGAGCACCCTTTCAAATGGTCTTTTTCTCTCCCCCCCCCCTCCACACACACACACACACTGGGAGGTAAATTCTGCTGATTTATCTTGATTACATAGCTTTTCTATGAACAACTTCAGAAGTTAAAATAGATTATTGGAAATTAGTTAAGAAATATTTACAGTACAACATCCCTTTAAAGGGACATTCTAAGGCAAAAATTAAATTTTATAATTCTTTAGAGTATGTCATATTTGCATCACTGAGCCAAGACAACTATTTATTTAACCCCAACAAATAGATTAAACACACATATAAAGTCAATCTTGGGAGCTATATGGCTTTCAGCTCCCAAAGATATCAGAGTCTGTGATTGGCTGGCTGTTTGACAATCACTCATGATCTTGCCAGCCATGTCCTGCTTAAGAGCTGCAAACCTTTACTTATGTGTTTAACCCTTTTGTGGGGTTATATACACTTTTGTAGGGTTAGCAATGCAACATTTTCATGCCCTATGATTTTTTCCTGAAATAAAAACAAGATTTGAAGGATAAAAGCAATCTGGAAAACAGGTGCCATTATATTCTTTATCAATAATATTAAAAATAATATAAAAATCGGGAGCTGTAGTTGTGTAAAATATCATATGTGTGTGTCATTAACTAAAAGTACATGCTAATCAAACTTCAATTCATGTGAGTGGGTTTCAGTTTTTGATAGAAGCATTTTTTTTTAAATATACTTCTATTAACAAAAATGTTTCTATTTAAAGCTATTGCTATTTCAGTTAGCTTTTACAGAACACATAAATACCATGCTGACTCTGAAAGCTAACAGTGGCATGCTTCTTATCCATGACTGCATTTGTGATAAGATTTCATTGTATTCAAAGCAGCTGCAGGAACACCATTCCAAATAGGGTTGTCACCTCAGACTTGTTTTTTCTGAACACTTACGAGTTATACATGCTACAGGGTATTCCTATCTGCACACCCTGCAGCATGTATATCTCATAAGTGTCCAGGAAAACATAGCCGAGGTGGCAACCCTAATTCCAAATGGGCTGAGCTCTCTGCCCTACAACTACCAAGAGGTTGATTTCTGTTGTTTTCTCTTATATAACTTTTCTAAAGTTAATACTGTAGCATTATAATTTTCAGTATAGGTCCCAGTTTCTATAGTCAATACTGCAGTAAATGTGGTGGTTTCACCAGATAAAAGCAGCTATTGTAAATGAGAAAATAAAGGTAAATACGCTATGTGTATATAGTCTAATACACTGCAACAGGTAAACGGGGTAACAAATTAAAGGAGAGGCAATTTTTTCTGATGCATATATAAAAAATGAGTTTTATGTCCCTTTCATTATGCTGCTATTTGACTAACAGTGCACAATATCATTTGGCTAGTTCTAATTAGTCACAATCAAGTAAAAGTAACTTACCAGGTTTTCCAAGCAGTTTATTACATCACCAATGCTCATTTGTACAACTCTGCACATTGTGCTTACAAACTAACTGTTAAGACACAAAACCCAATTTTTTCTTTCATGATTCAGATATAGCAGCAATTTTAAGCAACTTTCTAATTTACTCCTATTATCAATTATTATTTGTTCTCTTGCTATCTTTTTTTTAAAAAAAAACAAGAATGTAAGCATAGGAGTCGGCCCATATTTGGTTCAGAACCTAGGAAGTGCTTGCTGATTGGTGGCTACATTTAGACACCAATCATCAAGCGCTACCCAGGTGCTGAACCAAAAATGGCATTCCTATGCTTACATTCCTGCTTTTTTAAATAAAGAAACCAAGAGAACGAAGAAAAAATTATAATAGGAGTAAATTAGAAAGTTGCTTAACATTGCATGCTCTATCTGAATCATGAAAGAAAAAAATGTGGGTTTTGTGTCCCTTTAAACACATATCTTTGTAACGTGATGCTCAGTTTTACTATGTATAAATAAAAATACTTTGAAGGGATATTTAACTCTTCCTGCTTCCCTGTAAAAAGTGTGCATGTCACAAATCAATGGCTATGCATGTAAAAAAATGTTATGTAGAATTACTGCAAATTTATGAAACATTTACATAAAAAAATAATCTGATATCTTCCTTTCACAGTAAATTCACAACTCCATTCTCTACCAATCTTATACATTACTTGTAATTGTAATTCAGACCTATATAATGGTATTTAGTACTTCCAAGAAAAAAGTTGTACAGCAGTCAAATGCTATTCTAAAAAAGTGAAGGAATGAAAAATAGTGTAGGAATGTCTGTTTAAATAATACAAAGAAATGCCAAGGTAAGGTTCAATCTACTGGCATGTGCAGATGTAGGTGCTAGGATTAGGGTACTGGATAGGATACTGGAACTTGAGGGTAAGATAGTGTCATGACTCATAACAGGAATTTGTTTAAGAGCGTGATTTCTGTTCCTGTGCAGTAAGGCGTGCTGTACCTTTAAAGAGGCCTAGAAGATCAATCAGGCCTCAATTATAGTAGTCTTTATGAACTCTCTGTTTACAGCATGATGATGCTTGTGTATTGAGTTTCCTGACCTTTACTCTGGCGGTTTACTGTTTGACTAAATGGTTTGATTTTTGCTTCCCCTGACTATGATTCTGTATTAACCTTTTGATTTGGTTTGACTTGTTTTTTTTACTTTAGCTTGTATTGGGACAGATAAATGACACAGTACTTGGAGTCTGCAGGAACATTTCACATGTATGAGACATCAGCATCTTGTTTACAGGAAACACAGGCAGAAATAAGTAAATCCATGGGGGAATATCCAAACCACAATACTGAAGAAAAGTTCAGAAAAGGGTGCAGGAACAAGTTCAGCTCTTAAATCAAAGAACAGCAGTAAATCAGAATAACAAGTCATAAACTGAAGTCATAAACTGAAGTCCTGAGAAATAGTGTCAAAGCATGCATTCTCCACAGCAGGGAGTTCCATGTAATGTCAGAGCACATTGGGTAGGAAAGAAGCAAGCTTTTATAGAGGGATAATGAGAGAACGCAACACACCCAGAGATCACAGGTGTGCTGAACAAACAATCACGAACAAATAATCCTTCCACAGTCCCAGATCTCCCATAGATCAGTGGTAAACAGCCAGACTACCATCAAGCAGACTCGGGTTTGAACCTAGGCCCAAGCTGCAAAAACCCCAGCACAATAAGTTTTTATTTTGATAGATTGTGTCAGCAACTTGTAGATAGGTCAGACTCTAATACAGACCAGGTCATCAACTTGTAGATAGATTAGACTCTTATTCAGACCAGGTCAATAACTTGTAGCTAGGTCAGAATCTTATACAGACCAGGTCATCAACTTGTAGATAGGTCAGACTCTTATACAGACCAGGTCATCAACTTGTAGATAGATCAGACTCTTATACAGACCAGGTCAATAACTTGTAGATAGGTCATACTCTTATAAAGACCAGGTCACCAACTTGAAGATAGGTCAGACTCTTATACAGACCAGGTCATCAACTTGTAGATAGGTCAGACTCTTATACAGACCAGGTCAATAACTTGTAGATAGGTCAGACTCTTATATAGACCCAGTCATCAACTTGTTGATAGGTCAAACTCTTATATAGACCCGGTCATCAACTTGTAGATAGGTCAGACTCTTATATAGACCTAGTCACCAACTTGTAGATAGGTCAGACTCTTATACAGACCAGGTCACCAACTTGTAGATAGGTCAGACAGATAAATTGTGTCAGCAACTTGTAGACCAATGATCTAAAGCTTTACCCTCAGGCGAAATGATCGAACAGCCAGTGCTACAATGTTCATTACGGGATGATCCAAAGTTATATTTTACACTGTTAGCCGTGCATCTTGCTAAGGGGCGTAACCTACATTTCTGTATGGGATGGCTAAATACATACATTACATACATAATAGTGATCAATAAATAAGCATGTCAAAAAGGCACTGAATTATGCTCTAAAAATCAGAATCATATTAAACACTTGTATAAACTGTACCCATCCAAATACATGTTAAAAAATTGTATTCAATGTAAAAGGTAAATACCTAAGGTACACAGTAATTTACAAAAACACAACTAAAATATAAACATAAACAAGATGTCAACATTTGAAGATTTCTATATATATTTATTGTGACATGATTCTTACAGCATTGATGAGTGGGCTAAACAGGACTTTACTTGGGTGTGATGAAGTTTTTTTCATAATTTTTTTATTGGAATGATCTATTATGATCTATATAAGTATATTACTTCTGTAGATCTCACAGTTTCATATTGCTGAATGTAGGCTGGTGATTTTTTTAAAAATATGCTTTGCGGGGGGAGTGGCTAACCCGTGGCCATGTTCAGTCATGCTTTCCAGTGGCTCTGCTTATACCCATAACTATAAGGCAATTATACCTAAGCTAATTATTGATCTATTCTTATATATTGTGGATACTAGCCAAGTGAAAGATTTGGAGACTGCGGGCGGCGGCCTATATCTTCCTATCAACACCCCCCTGGTCCGACCTATGACCGTTTAAGAGCGGCTCTTCTTTGCTAAGACTAACAAACTTTCCCACTGTCAGGGTTTTTTCCCTGTTGTTTGCAATGTACTGCTGGCAGACATTTTACTCACCTCTCTTCCTGACTATGGTGCATTGTGGGGGATGCTGCTCATTTCCTACACTTCCTTTCATGGCTAGACTGGTGTGCATCATCCATGTGAGACAGGATGCAGTCTCAGAATTGTGATGTCATCACTTATTATTTAAAGGGCCTCTGTTCAGTATGCTTTGCCTTTGCATTGTCTCAGACCTGTTTGTGAGAGTTCCTGTGTATTACCTGGCTGCCTGATGTCCTTCCTGGTTCCTGATCCCTGGCTTGTTCCTGACTCTGCTGTTTTCCTTGTTCCTGATTCCGGCTCGTCTGACTATTCGCTTTGGCTCCTGACTCGGCTCGTCTGACTACCAGCTCTGGTTTTGACTCCTGGCTTGTTATTTGACTTGTGGACTTTTTATTATTTTTTGCTATTAATAAAGGTGAGATTATTTTTGCACTTCTCGTCTCAGTCTGATTCCTGGCATCCTGACATTACGGAAAGGCTGTGAATCCTAATGGTGCTAATAATCCACCTTTACCTGCCATCATTTCCAGGATGGATGAACAGGATCACCGCTTGGATCAATTTGCACTAGCCCTGCAAACCCTGCTGACTCGCACTGCACATTTGGACCAAAGTGTCCCGCAAGTTATGGCTGCTCCTGTTTCCGCTGCTGCACCTATGCCTACCAGGAGCATGTCCGGTTCTGCACCTCTACCTCAGCGATATGGAGGCGATCCTATTCAGTGCAGAGGGTTTTTGAACCAGGTGGGCATTTACTTTGAGATGTTACCTCAGGTGTTTCCCTCTGACAGAGCTAAGGTGGGATTTCTCATCTCGTTACTCTCTGACACAGCTCTTGCCTGGGCTAATCCCTTGTGGGAGACAAATAAACCTGTGATTTCAAATTACCCTGAATTTATGGCCTCCTTTTCGAAGGGTATTTGATGTTCCGGCTCGCTCCTCCTCTGCTGCTAAACGACTCATGTCCATTCAGCAAGGTACAAGATCTGTTGCTTAGTATGCCATTGAGTTCCGTACGCTTGCCGCAGAGTTAGGTTGGAACAATGAAGCCCTTGTTGCCGCCTTCTTTCATGGGCTCTCTGATGCGATTAAAGACGAAGTTGCTGCCAGAGATTTACCAGAGGATCTCAAGGCATTGGTGTCTTTTTTGATCCTAATTGACATCAGACTCAGAGAGAGGCCCTCTTTCAAAGAGCGCTTGCGGAAGCCTCCTGTTCCGTTGTCTCCTATGTGTTCGTTTCCACCCATGCCTCCCTCTCCTCCCATGCCTCCTGGTCCCGAGCCATCAGGTACTGCTGAGCCAATGCAGTTGGGATTCACGCGTCTCTCCGCGGCGGAGAGAGCCTTTAGGAGGAGGGAGGGGTTCTGCCTCTATTGTGGGTTACAGGGCCACCTTTTGAAGTCTTGTCCTACACGGCTGGGAAACGCTCACACCTAGGTCCTGTCAGGGGCAGACCTTGAGTGGTTTAGCCTCGTCCCCAGAACCGCTTAAGGAGAAACCTTTTGTCACGGTTGTCCTTTCCTGGGTGGACTCCTCCATAGTCACTCTTGTTGTCTTGTTGATTCCGGTGCTGCGGGCTATTTCATTGACAGTGCTTTTGTATCAAAGCACTCCATTCCTGTTTTGCCTCGGTCCGTTCCGCTTGCTATTGAGGCCATTGATCGCAGGCCCCTTCAGCCCGCACTTGTTACTCATGAAACTGCTCCATTGTCCATGGCTGTTGGGGCTCTCCATTTTGAAACCCTCCAGTTCCAGGTGATAAACTCTCTGCATTTTCCGGTTGTTCTGGGTTATCCCTGGCTCCAAAAGCACAATCCCAGTCTCGACTGGCGCAGGTCTGAAATTTTGTTGTGGTCCCCGCAATGTATTTCCGCTTGTCTTCGGAAACCAGTTAAAGTCTTGTGCACTTCTTCGGTATCTCAATTGCCAGAGGAGTACCGAGAGTTCCTAGACGTGTTTGACAAGGTGCGTGCCGGTACGTTGCCTCTTCACCGGTCTTACAATTGTGCCATAGACCTGCAACCCGGAGCCATTCCTCCTCGGGGCCGGGTGTACCCTCTGTATGTTGCAGAGAATTGTGCTATGGAGGAGTATGTTGCCGATGCTCTGTTGCGGGAAATCATCCGCAAATCCTGCTCTCCTGCAGGGGCTGGCTTCTTCTTTGTGAAGAAAAAGGGTGGCGAGTTAAGACCATGTATCGATTATAGGGGTCTTAATTGTCTTACCATTAAGAATGCTTACCCTATTCCGCTCATTACGGAACTCTTTGACTGCCTCAAGGGAGCTACGGTATTTACTAAACTTGATTTGAGAGGAGCGTACAATCTTGTTAGGATAAAGGAGGGTCACGAATGGAAAACAGCATTTAACACCAGGAGCGGGCATTATGAGTATCTTGTAATGCCCTTTGGCCTATGTAATGCTCCTGCTGTTTTTCAGGAATTTATTAATGATGTCCTACGAGATATGTTGCAACAGTGTGTTGTGGTGTACATATACGACATCCTCATACACTCACCCACACTTGAGGCTCATCGTTCTGATGTTACACCGGTTCTTCAGAGACTACGTGAGAACGGCCTGTTTTGTAAACTCGAGAAATGTGAGTTCCATCAGACTCAAGTAACCTTCCTAGGTTATGTTATCTCCGTTGCAGGGTTCTCCATGGATCCTGACAAGTTATCTGCAGTTCTGCAGTGGCCTCGCCCAGTTGGTCTATTCAACGTTTTTTGGGGTTCGCCAATTACTATAGAAAGTTTATTAAAAACTTTTCTTCCTTGGTCAAACCTATCACAGACATGACCCGTAAAGAGAATGATCCACTCCATTGGTCACCTACTGCCATTAAGGCCTTTGATAGCCTTAAGACTGCCTTTGCTGCCGCTCCAGTTCTGGCTCATCCTAACCCTGTCCTGCCTTTCATTCTTGAGGTCGATGCATCTGAGACTGGAGTAGGTGCCCTCTTGTCTCAATGTCCTACGCCTGACGGTTCCTTGCATCCGTGTGGTTTCTTCTCTAAGAAATTGTCTCCAGTGGAGTGCAATTATGAAATTGGTGACAGGGAATTAATGGCCATAATTTTGGCACTCAAGGAATGGAGGCATCTTCTCGAGGGTACTAGCGTGCCAGTGCTCATTCTTACTGACCACAAGAATTTAACTTATCTATCTGAAGCAAAACGTTTGTCGCCCCGACAGGCCAGATGGGTGCTATTTTTGTCTCGGTTTAATTATGTGGTCTCCTACCTGCCTGGTAGTAAGAATGTTAGGGCTGATGCCCTCTGTCGACAATTTTCGCCTTTGTCCAAGGAGGAGTCTGTAGCTACTCCTGTTATATCTCCTGACCATATTTTGGCTACCATACGTACTAATTTGACTTCTCCCTTGGGGGAGGAGATCCTTGCTGCACAAACCAATGCACCTCCTGAGAAACCTAGTGGTAAGTGTTTTGTTCCTGAGAATCTTCTAACTAAACTTTTGCACACTTACCACTATCCTAAAGCCGCAGGTCACCCAGGCAAGAACCAAATGATTTGGTCTGTCACTCGACAATTCTGGTGGCCAGGTCTTCGTTCTGATATTGCTGCGTATGTTGCCTCCTGCTCAGTTTGTGCACAGAATAAGACTCCTCGACATCTTCCTCTGGGTCTTCTTCAACCTATTGCTAATGGTGAGTGTCTTTGGACACATCTTTCCATGGACTTCATTGTTGAGCTCCCTGTTTCCAATGGCAATACTGTTATCCTTATGGTGGTTGACCATTTTTCTAAAATGTCACATTGCATTCCCTTGATGAAGCTGCCTACCGCTCAGGAGCTTGCTTCGATTTTTGCCCGGGAGGTAAACTGGGGTAGCCAGTTTGTCTCCAGATTTTGGCGTTCCTTTTGTGCTCAAATGGGGATCCAGCTTTCCTTCTCCTCGGCATATCACCCTCAATCCAATGGGGCTGCGGAACGGTCTAATCAAGCTCTGGAACAGTTCCTCTGTTGCTATGTCTCAGATCACCACAATAATTGGTCTGAACTGTTACCTTGGGCAGAGTTTGCTCGTAATAGTGCTATTAATGCTTCCCCGTTCATGGCAAATTATGGGTTTCAACCATCATTGTTGCCAGGTTCATTCATGTCTCAGGGTATTTCGGCTTTGGAGGAGCATCTCCGGCATCTCCGTTCCACGTGGGTGCAGATTCAGGATTGCCTTCATCGTTCTATGCAGCTCAAAAAGTTCCAGACTGATCATAGGCGTCTGTGTCATGAACCAAGCCTCCAGACGAAAAAGAAAAAGAAAAGGTCTGGGAGGCATTCTGCTAAGAAGGGCTGTGTGGGGATTTGAACCTGTGGCTCTGTGGTTGCTATTTCTGTTTGCTTACATGTTGAGCCACAGCCAGTTCTAGCAATAGCATGGATCTTAAAAGATCTGATAAATAACTATTTGCCTTACTTGTTATTACACCTGTGCAACACACAGGTGTTCTCAATTCTGGAATTAATCAGAACCAACCCTGTGCAAAACCTCCCTATTTAAGGATGGCTTTTAGTCTGCATTTTTGTCTTCACATTGGATCTGTTTTGTCAAGTCAGAACCTGTTTCCTGTATTTCTTTGGAGAAAGATTTCCTTTGCACCTGTTTACAAGGTATTACCAGGAGAAAGCCTTTACCTTTAAACCTGTTACCAATCTACAAGTTTGTTTCCTGCCTTGTGCATTTCCTGCACTCAGCAATTACAAGGAGAGAGACTTTACCTTTAAACCTGTTACCAGTTTGCAAGTTGTTTCCTGCATTGTGCAATTCCTGCACTCAGCAATTACAAGGAGAGATACTTTACCTTTAAACCTGTTACCAGTTTGCAAGTTGTTTCCTGCATTGTGCAATTCCTGCACTCAGCAATTACAAGGAGAGAGACTTTACCTTTAAACCTGTTACCAGTTTACAAGTTTGTATCCTGCCTTGTGCAAATCCTGCACTCAGCAATTACCAGGAGAAAGACTTTACCTTTAAACCTGCTACCTGTTTACAAGTTGTTTTCTGCCTTGTGCAAATTTTAGATTTCAGTTATTACCAGGAGAAAGACTTTCCTTTTTGAATCTGCATCTCTGCTTACTTTGTTTGTTTATTTTCACTCCTGCTGTATGTGGTCTTAACATACCTGAGTAGCATATTTAAATATTCTGCAAGTATTTGCTTAAACAAAGTATTTTGTTGTTTAAATAAATTTGTTTTCATTTTCAATCAGTATGGCTTCTACTAATCTTCCTTTAAAGCAACTGTTCCAGACAATGAGGCTCTCACATGATATCCTGAGACAGAACATGACAGAATGTGAAGACCCTAAAAGAGAGCCCTCTGGGATTATTGCTATATTGGATTCAGTGTTAAAGTTTATTAAGGACATACTCATTAACTTTATGGAGCTGGTGGAAATGTTATCTCTCCCAACCGAAACCTTGTCTAAAGTTACCTCCCAAACAAGGAAAGGTTTTAAAGAACCCTTAACAGAAGAGGAGAAAATTCGGCGAAGACAGCTTAACCTCTGTTTCTATTGTGGGGGAACTGGTCACCACATCACAGGGTGTCCAGTAAGACCCCCTAGAGGATCAAGTCGAGATATAGCCAAGTTTAAAATGGACTCTGATGTTAAGGGAACAAATTATTCTTCCACTAGCAAACTTAAAGATACTCCTGGAGAGGATCCAGCTACTGAGAATACATCAATTCTACAAACAACCGTTTCTAACACGCTTCAAGAAATGGTACCTGATTTGAAACAGATGGTCATTGGGAGTACAACTCCAACTACATCCATTACCCATACCACTGCGTCTGTTTCTGCATCAACCACATTGGGGAACTCTGCAAAAATACCTCCTGGAAATCCTGCACATTACCTTGTTTCTGCCCTGGCTGGAGATCCAGCTAACAAAAGTCACTCATCAGACATAAAAGTGACAAACCTTCCAGCTGAATCAGACTCTGCCAATTCTAAAGATCCACACCTCCTTGTACCACCTTCACCCAGCTACTCATTGACTGAGAAAGAATTGGATGAGATGGTTGAATTGGATATAAATGACACAGAAAATGAATTCCTAGACTCTGAAGGAGAGGTCATACCTTACCCGGAGGTACTCTACCCATCAGGCAAATATGACCCAGATAACGAATTCCTTGACTCTGAAGGAGAGGTCTTTTCCTACCCGGAGGTACCCTGCCCATCAGCCAGTCCATTGCAAGCTGCTGGGTATAATCAGGAACCTCTAAACCAAAACTGTCTTGGTTTTTCAGCTCTTGTTATGCCTACAGGGATATCTTCTAAGGGTCCCCAAACTCAGGCAGCTGTTCCAAGCAAAGAATCCATTCCATCTGATTGTATTAGGGCTTCAAATGGAACACTTGTTCGTAAATCCCACCTTCAGATGTTTGAACAGGCTTTGAGCGCCCAGAGTGCGCTCTTTGGAGGGGGCATCTGTCATGAACCAAGCCTCCAGACCAAAAAGAAAAAGAAAAGGTCTGGGAGGCATTCTGCTAAGAAGGGCTGTGTGGGGATTTGAACCTGTGGCTCTGTGGTTGCTATTTCTGTTTGCTTACATGTTGAGCCACAGCCAGTTCTAGCAATAGCATGGATCTTAAAAGATCTGATAAATAACTATTTGCCTTACTTGTTATTACACCTGTGCAACACACAGGTGTTCTCAATTCTGGAATTAATCAGAACCAACCCTGTGCAAAACCTCCCTATTTAAGGATGGCTTTTAGTCTGCATTTTTGTCTTCACATTGGATCTGTTTTGTCAAGTCAGAACCTGTTTCCTGTATTTCTTTGGAGAAAGATTTCCTTTGCACCTGTTTACAAAGTATTACCAGGAGAAAGCCTTTACCTTTAAACCTGTTACCAATCTACAAGTTTGTTTCCTGCTTTATGCAATTCCTGCACTTGGCTATTGCCAGGAGAAAGATTTCCTTTGCACCTGTTTACAAGGTATTACCAGGAGAAAGCCTTTACCTTTAAACCTGTTACCAATCTTCAAGTTTGTTTCCTGCTTTATGCAATTCCTGCACTCAGCAATTACAAGGAGAGATACTTTACCTTTAAACCTGTTACCAGTTTGCAAGTTGTTTCCTGCATTGTGCAATTCCTGCACTCAGCAATTACAAGGAGAGAGACTTTACCTTTAAACCTGTTACCAGTTTGCAAGTTGTTTCCTGCATTGTGCAATTCCTGCACTCAGCAATTACAAGGAGAGAGACTTTACCTTTAAACCTGTTACCAGTTTGCAAGTTGTTTCCTGCATTGTGCAATTCCTGCACTCAGCAATTACAAGGAGAGAGACCTTACCTTTAAACCTGTTACCAGTTTGCAAGTTGTTTCCTGCATTGTGCAATTCCTGCACTCAGCAATTACAAGAAGAGAGACTTTACCTTTAAACCTGTTACCAGTTTGCAAGTTGTTTCCTGCCTTGTGCAATTCCTGGACTCAGCAATTACAAGGAGAGAGACTTTACCTTTAAACCTGCTACCTGTTTACAAGTTGTTTTCTGCCTTGTGCAAATCTTACATTTCAGTTATTACCAAGAGAAAGACTTTCCTTTTTGAATCTGCATCTCTGCTTACTAGTTTTCTTTATTTTCACTCCTGCTGTATGTGGTCTTAACATACCTGAGTAGCATATTTAAATATTCTGCAAGTATTTGCTTAAACAAAGTATTTTGTTGTTTAAATAAATTTGTTTTCATTTTCAATCAGTATGGCTTCTACTAATCTTCCTTTAAAGCAACTGTTCCAGACAATGAGGCTCTCACATGATATCCTGAGACAGAACATGACAGTCTGCCCGCACCTTCCTACCAGGTTGGTGAGAGAGTTTGGCTGTCCTCCCGCAAATTGAACCTTCGTGTGCTTTCCAATAAATTGGCTCCCCGTTATGTTGGTCCTGTGTTGCCTCGTCCCCGTCCTATCTTTGTTGACAACCATGAGGAGTATGAGGTCAGCAGCATTATTGACTCTCGTATGTCCAGGGGCCGTGTACAGTATTTGGTTCACAGGAGGGGCTACGGTCCGGAGGAGCGTTCTTGGGTTCCCTCCTCTGATGTTCATGCTCCTGCCCTCCTTCGTGCCTTCCATGCCTGTTTCCCCAATAAGCCTTTTGTCCTCCCACGGGGGAGGGGTCGTTGAGGGGAGGGTACTGTCGGGGATTTTTCCCTGTTGTTTGCAATGTGCTGCTGGCAGCCATTTTACTCACCTCTCTTCCTGACTATGGTGCATTGTGGGAGATGCTGCTCATTTCCTACACTCCTTTTATGACCAGACTGGTGTGCATCATCCATGTGAGACAAGATGCAGTCTCAGAATTGTGATGTCATCACTTATTATTTAAAGGGCCTCTGTTCAGTATGCTTTGTCTTTGCGTTGTCTCAGACCTGTTTGTGAGAGTTCCTGTGTATTACCTGGCTGCCTGACGTCCTTTCTGGTTCCTGATCCCTGGCTTGTTCCTGACTCTGCTGTTTTCCTTGTTCCTGATTCCAGCTCATCTGACTATTCGCTTTGGCTCCTGACTCGACTCGTCTGACTACCAGCTCTGGTTTTGACTCCTGACTTTTTATTTGATTTGTGGACTTTTTATTATTTTTTGCTATTAATAAAGGTGTGATTATTTTTGCACTTCTCATCTCAGTCTGATTCCTGGCACCCTGACACCCACCTACACCCCAGACAAAGTGGTAATAGGGATTCTGACAGCCTACACAACTATGGCGGCAGACATGGTGGCGCAACTGAAACAGCTATCATATAAGATGGAGGAAAAGTTCTCCTCCCTTATGGGGAGCCTGAGACCTGAGAGGGGCAATCTTGCAGAAGGAAATACGACATTGGAGGTTTTGGAAAATCCTTCTCATACCGTAAGTTTCGTAAGGGGAAAGGAATACAATGCCACACACAAGATGGCAGTCAGCAAGACCAATGATCAACTACTGGAAGTCGCAAAAACTGGTGACAGGTATTTCCAGACTGAGGCAGATTCCATGATGGCGATGCAGGGAAACTTATTCTCATCTACTCACCGGGATAAGCTCCCTCCTTCAGTTTATATTGTTGTCCTACATGCGGGGTTCTCACCTGAGGCCCGTGATGGAGCGGCCGACCTCCGGGTCTCTGGGGAGATTCCGATTGGAGTATGGAGTAGCACTGTTCAAGCTCTCATTGTGATGAAGGAACAAAGAGATTTCCAGTCCCAATCAAGAGGAGCTGATGTCCGGATACTTTCACAATATGGACTATTTACATATTCACAGCTCACACTGCCTCATGCCCAGTGGACTCTCCCTGACATACATCCTCCTTACAGTTTGTCAGACTTGCTTCTCTTTAGCTTGCACAGCTCGGCCTCGGGGCTAAAGAAAGGCATTGGATGACTGTATCACTAATTATAAAGGTCTCATGCAGGGTATATAGTTACCAGTCAGTCCAAATTCCGATATTTTAACCTAAATTGTATTCTGTATTTGCTCCATGTAGCAATGACAATATAGTCTCTTTATTTTGAGCAATGTTTATAATGATGCACTTATGCCCTTTTATATTTTATTATGAATGCCCCACAGCTTATATACTTAATATTGATGTGAAAATGTGTGAAAGGGGTCTCAAGTCTCAGACAGCTATCTGTGGGCTCACAATCTGGTTTTTCTTAAGTTTTATGTACTAGAGAACTTCAACTTGGGTATACATTCCCTCTGCTACTAGAAACTTATTTGTTCCATATAACTTCCTAAGAGACGTCAGTCTGAGACATGACTAGGGAGGCATATAAAATAATGTTATTAATAGACAATATGACTGCTCGTGGTGAAATATCATAATTTGCTTTATGGAGAGTATATATCCTACACTACCACCCCCCTCCCTTGTATCCTCTTGAGATATATTTTAAGGTAACCATGTTTACTAATTTTACCAGCCATTTTACCATCCCATTTTATGCCTCGGGACTTGTATATACTAAGTCTCTCTCCCATATTATCATATGCTTCATAGCCATCCGTCGCTTATTGTAAATAATACTATTGTATCTGCCAGAGAAGCTCTATAATGCATCATTCCATATGATTATCCCTTTACTTCTCAGATAGATATGGTCATCTCCTGCCACCTAACTAGGAAGACCATTCCCCATTTTCTATATTGATCTTCTTATTAAGACCCATATAGCCGTTCCTCTCTTACCCATTAAGAATTCTAATATACCACCCCCATGGTGGTTGAGCTTAGTTTCCCCTCTCCTATATAAGCCCGTTTTTAGCTGTCTTAAAATCTACGATTTCAGTGGCCACAACTAATATGAGAAAAGCCCTTAGACATCCTTACTCAGGTTTACTCATAGCTCATTTATTACTATCTACACTAATAGCTCCTCATTATGTCTGCCTTCAGGTTCTCTGGCTATTTATTTCTGTTTTTACATCTTATGTTATTCTCACAGGCGTCTGCCCACATTTTCATTATTAGCAAATTATTACCAATAGCTGGTTCCATGTGACCGGTTTACTGGACCCTGTCCCTTAGACTACATTTTCACAAATGATTGGGCTTATAACTCTCTATTATTGGAGTTACAGTGTCCTCAGTACCTAGAAGTGGTGATTGTAATATTTATGTTTCAGCGTAGTATGTGTTACTCTATTTTTTAATATATAAGCTCACATTCAGAGTTGCAGTTACTTCTTTAAGCGGTGCTTACCCGCTGAAAAACAATCTTATATTTAAAAAAAATGTAATTTTAATATTAAAGGGACAGTCTAGGCCAAAATAAACTTTCATGATTCAGATAGAGCATGTAATTTTAAACAATTTTCCAATTTACTTTTATCACCAATTTTGCTTTGTTCTCTTGGTATACTTAGTTGAAAGCTTAACCTAGGAGGTTCATATGCTAATTTCTTAGACCTTGAAGCCCACCTCTTTCAGATTGCATTTTAACAGTTTTTCCCCACTAGAGGGTGTTAGTTCACATATTTCATATAGATAACACTGTGCTCGTGCACGTGGATATATCTGGGAGCAGGCACTGATTGGCTAGACTGCAAGTCTCTCAAAGAACTGAAAAAAGGGGCAGTTTGCAGAGGCTTAGATACACGATAATCACAGAGGGTAAAAGTATATTATTATAACTGTGTTGGTTATGCAAAACTGGGAAATAGGTAATAAAGGGATTCTCTATCTTTTAAACCAATAAAAATTCTGGTGTAGACTGTCCCTTTAATATTACTTTCAAGATTGTGTCCTCATATTTAATAAGTGTTATTAGATCCAATTGGGTCTTTGATATGGCTAACATGATCCACCAGTTTTGCCCACATCAAAGGGTCCATAAGAGACCGGCTAATTAGTCTATTAAGAAAATCTATTAAAATTACAAAATAGAGGTTTCAGGCGTTCATACCATGTCAATCATCTGGTTTTCTACTTTTATTATAACAATGTTTATGTCTTAGTAATAAAGGACATATTTTGTGTTTTCTTTTATGCATAACCTCAATAAAAGATTATTAAAAAGAAAAAATATGCTTTGCACTTATGAAAGTAAAGGTAAAGGTATGCTTGTGAAACTAGAATTGAATGCACAGTAAATTATGCTGAAAACAGCGTAATATGATTTGTATGTGGTTCCAAATGTTGCTATCGGTGGTGGGTGCTCCCTGTGCACATTCCCTCTCCCCTGCAAGAGCTACATTACTTTCTATAATGGAGGTAAGCCTGCAACTCACTGGGAAATCAAGCTTCAGACCCTTTTCTTAGATCGCCCATGAGGTCTGCCCATGCAAAGGTTAGAGTGATATTTCTCACCATACTGACAAGATCGTCTGGCCATTGGACAGAATAGGTTAGCTACTTGAAGACAAGAATAGATGGCTTCTAGACAGTCTGACTGGGTCATCAACGTTTGACTGGACAGGAACCAGGGACTACTGCATGAAAAGACTGACCTAATGCAAAGGAAAGTTCCATAGGAAGAGCCTTGAATTTAAAGTACCATTAAACTTGACATTTCAACAACGTATAAAACGTTTCGTTATTGCAAGTGAAACATTATTGCACTATACATTCATTATTTATTTTGCTGCCTTTTGCTATAAAATACATCTAAAAAAGTAAATTTATGCTTACCTTATAAATTAATTTCTTCTATGGTAAGACGAGTCCACGGATTCATCCTTTACTCGTGGGATATTATCCTCCTGCTAACAGGAAGTGGCAAAGAGCACCACAGCAGATCTGTCTATATAGCTCCTCCCTTAGCTCCACCCCCCAGTCATTCGACCGAAGGTACAGGAAGAAAAAGGAGAAACTACAAGATGCAGAGGTGACTGAAGTTTAAATCAAAAAAATATAATCTGTCTTAAAATGACAGGGCGGGCCGTGGACTAGTCTTACCATAGAAGAAATTAATATATCAGGTAAGCATGAATTTACTTTTCTTCTATAAAGGTAAGACGAGTCCACGGATTCATCCTTAACTTGTGGGATACAATACCAAAGCTACACAGATGAACGGGAGGGACAAGTCAGATGGTTAAACAGAAGGCACCACTGCTTGAAGATCTTTTCTCCCAAAAATAGCCTCCGAAGAAGCAAAGGTATCAAATTTGTAAAATTTGGAAAAGGTATGAAGCGAAGACCAAGTCGCAGCCTTACAAATCTGTTCAACAGAAGCATCATTTTTAAAAGCCCATGTGGAAGACACCACTCTAGTAGAGTGAGCTGTAATTCTTTCAGGAGGCTGCTGTCCTGTAGTCTCGTATGCCAAATGGATGATGCTTTTCAGCCAAAAGGCAAGAGAGGTAGCCATAGCTTTTTGACCTCTATGTTTTCCAGAATAGACAACAAACAAAGAAGATGTTTGACGGAAATCTTTGGTCGCTTGCAAGTAAAACTTTAAAGCACGAACCATGTCCAAGTTGTGCAATAGACGCTCCTTCTTAGAGGAAGGATTAGGACACAGAGAAGGAACAACAATTCCCTGATTAATATTCTTATTATTAACAACCTTAGGAAAAAGTCCAGGTTTGGTACGCAAAACCACCTTATCAGCATGGAAAACAAGATAAGGCGAGTCGCATTGCAATGCAGATAGTTCAGAAACTCTTTGAGCCGAAGAGATAGCAACTAAAATCAGAACTTTCCAAGATAGAAGCTTAATATCTATGTAATGCATAGGTTCAAATGGAACCCCTTGAAGAACTTTAAGAACTAAATTCAAACTCCATGGCGGAGCAACAGGTTTAAACACAGGCTTGATTCTAACTAAAGCATGATAGAACGACTGAACGTCTGGAACATCTGCCAGACGCTTGTGCAGTAGAATTGATAAAGCAGATATCTGTCCCTTTAAGGAACTAGCTGATAGCCCCTTCTCCAATCCTTCTTGGAGAAAGGACAAAATCCTAGGAATCCTGATCTTACTCCATGAATAGCCTTTGGATTTGCACCAATAAAGATATTTATGCCATATATTATGATAAATTTTCCTGGTGACAGGCTTTCGAGCCTGAATCAAGGTATCTATGACCGACTCAGAGAACCCCCGCTTGGATAAGATCAAGCGTTCAATCTCCAAGCAGTCAGCCGCAGAGAAACTAGATTTGGATGCTGGAACGGACCTTGAATCAGAAGGTCCTGTCTCAGTGGCAGAGTCCATGGTGGAAGAGATGACATGTCCACCAAGTCTGCATAGCAAGTCCTGCGTGGCCACGCAGGTGCTATCAAAATCACCAAAGCTCTCTCCTGTTTGATTCTGGCAATCAAACGAGGAAGGAGAGGAAATGGTGAAAACACATAAGCCAGGTTGAACGACCAGGGTACTGCTAGAGCATCTATCAGTACTGCCAAAGGATCCCTTGACCTGGACCCGTAACAAGGAAGATTGGCATTCTGATGAGATGCCATCAGATCCAATTCTGGTGTGCCCCATTGCTGAATCAATTATGCAGACACCTCCGGATGGAGTTCCCACTCCCCCGGATGAAAAGTCTGACGACTTAGAAAATCCGCTTCCCAGTTCTCCACTCCTGGGATATAGATTGCTGATAGATGACAAGAGTGAGTCTCTGCCCATCGAATTATTTTGGTAACCTCTATCATCGCTAGAGAACTCTTTGTTCCCCCCTGATGATTGATATATGCTACAGTCGTGATATTGTCCGACTGGAATCTTATGAATCTGGCCAATGCCAGCTGAGGCCACGCCTAAAGCGCGTTGAATATCGCTCTCAGTTATAGAAAATTTATTGGGAGGAGAGCCTCCTCCTGAGTCCACAAACCCTGTGCTTTCAGGGAATTCCAGACTGCACCCCAGCCCAATAGGCTGGCGTTCGTCGTCACTATGACCCACGCTGGCCTGCGGAAACACATTCCCTTGGACAGATGATCCTGTGACAACCACCAAAGAAGAGAGACTCTGGTCTCTTGGTCCAGATTTATCTGAGGAGATAAATCTGCATAATCCCCATTCCACTGTTTGAGCATGCAAAGTTGCAGTTGTCTGAGATGCAAGCGAGCAAATGGAACTATGTCCATTGCCGCTACCATTAAGCCGATTACCTCCATACACTGAGCCACTGACGGCCGAGGAATGGAATGAAGAGCTCGGCAGATGGATAAAATTTTTGATTTCCTGACCTCTGTCAGAAAAATTTTCATGTCCACCGAATCTATCAGAGTTCCCAGGAATGGAACTCTTTTGAGAGGGATAAGTGAACTCTTTTTTTCACCTTCCACCCGTGAGATCTTAGAAAAGCCAAGACGATGTCCGTGTGAGACTTGGCTAGATGGTAAGTTGACGCCTGGATTAAGATTTCATCCAGATAAGGCGCCACAGCTATGCCCTGCGGCCTTATGTCCAGAAAGGCGAACCTGAGGAACTGGTGATGATCTTTGTGGATAGGAATGTGTAGATACGCATCCTTTAAGTCCATGGTGGTCATATATTGACCCTCCTGGATCATCGGCAAAATAGTACGAATGGTCTCCATCTTGAAGGATGGGACTCTGAGGAATTTGTTTTGGATCTTGAGATCCAAAATTGGTCTGAAGGTTCCGTCTTTTTTGGGAACCACAAACAGATTGGAGTAGAACCCTTGCCCCTGTTCTGTTTTCAGAACTGGGCAGATCACTCCCATGGTATATAGGTCTTCTACACAGCGTAAGAACGCCTCTCTTTTTGTCTGGTTTACAGACAATTGAGAAAGATGGAATCTCCTCCTTGGGGTAGAATCTTTGAAATCTAGAAGATACCCCTGGGTTACTATTTTTAAAGCCCAGGAGTCTTGAACATCTCTTGCCAAAGCCTGAGCAAAGAGAGAAAGTCTGCCCCCTACTGGATCCAGTCCCGGATTGGGGGCTACCCCTTCATGCTGTCTTGGTGGCAGCAGCGGGCTTCTTGGCCTGTTTACCCTTGTTCCAAGTCTGGTTAGGTCTCCAGACTGACTTGGATTGAGCAAAATTCCCTTCTTGCTTTGCGGCAGGGGAAGAGGTAGAGGGACCACCTTTGAAGTTTCGAAAGGAACAAAAATTATTTTGTTTGGTCCTCATCTTATTCGTCTTAATCTGAGGAAGGGCATGGCCTTTCCCGCCAGTGATGTCTGAAATGATCTCTTTCAGTTCAGGCCCGAATAGGGTCTTATCCTTGAAAGGGATGGCTAAAAGCTTAGCTTTTGATGACACATCAGCAGACCAGGACTTAAGCAATAACACTCTACGTGCTAAAATGGCAAAACCTGAATTTTTCGCCACTAATTTAGCCAATTGAAAGCGGCATCTGTAATGAAAGAATTAGCTAGCTTGAGAGCCCTAATTCTATCCAGAATATCATCTAATGGGGTCTCAACCTGAAGAGCCTCTTCCAGAGCCTCGAACCAAAAGGACTCTGCAGTAGTTACAGGAACAATGCACGCTATAGGTTGGAGAAGAAAACCTTGATGAACAAATATTTTCTTCAGGAGACCCTCTAATTTTTTATCCATAGGATCTTTGAAAGCACAACTGTCCTCAATAGGAATAGTTGTACGCTTAGCCAGGGAAGAAATAGCTCCCTCCACCTTAGGGACCGTCTGCCACGAGTCCCACACGGCGTCTGATATGGGAAACATTTTTTTAAAGTAGGAGGGGGAGCGAACAGAATACCTGGTCTATCCCACTTCTTAGTAACAATTTCCGAAATGCTCTTAGGGGCCGGAAAAACATCAGTGTAGATAGGGACCTCAAGGAATCTGTCCATTTTACACAATTTCTCTGGAACTACAATAGGGTCACAATCATCCAGAGTCGCTAAAACCTCCCTGAGCAATAAGCGGAGGTGTTCTAGTTTAAATTTAAAAGCCGTCATATCTGAATCTGTCTGAGGGAACATATTTCCTGAATAAGAAATCTCTCCCTCAGCCAGCAAATCCCTCACTTCAGAACATTGTGAGGGTACATCGGATATGGCTAATAAAGCGTCAGAGGGCTCAGTGTTTGTTCTCACACCAGACCTACTGCGCTTCCCCTGCAACCCAGGCAGCTTAGATAAAACCTCTGTGAGGGTAGTATTCATAACTGTGGCCATATCTTGCAGGGTGAAAGAATTAGACGCACTAGAAGTACTTGGCGTCGCTTGTGCGGGCGTTAACGGTTGTGACACTTGGGGAGAATTAGATGGCATAACCCGATTCCCTTATGACTGAGAATCATACTGTGATATACTTTTAGTAGCTAAAATATGTTCTTTACAATTTATGGACCTTTCAGTGCATGAGGGACACATTCTAAGTGGAGGTTCCCCAATGGCTTCTAAACATATTGAACATTGACTTTCCTCAATGTCAGACATGTTGAACAGGCTAGTAATGACTACAAACAAGCATGAAAACACTTTATTTAGTGAAAAAAATAACAATCTTAAAAAACGGTACTGCGCTTTTAAGAGAAAAAAGCATACACGTTCTGCAAAACAGCCTAAACATGCACCAAATTTTTCAAAATTTTGTATGCAGACACAACATAAGTAGTTAAGATTGCCCCACAAAGAATTTTAACATTTAACCCCTTAATTTGCAAACCGGATTGAAAATAGGCCCAGATCCGGAAAAAACACCCTCAGCACCTTGCCACAGCCCTGTTGTTGCCCTACCTGCCCTCAGGGATAGTCAATGTGGGGTAAAAGCTTCGATTTGGCCCAAAACATACACCAGGGCCCTCAGGAGTTAGAGCTTGCTGCTTGCTGAGAAAAACTAACTGCGCATCTGAGGCGCGAAAATAGGCCCCGCCCATCTCACTCGATGTCTCCACAGCCTCAAAGAACCGCACCAGAGCGGTTATAACTAGCCATGTGGGTTCTGAGACCCAAAAGTTAAGCCATGTGTCCCCTCAATAAAGTTGCCCAAAACGTTATTGCCCACAAAATGTTAAAGCACTCCCAAATCATAAAAACGTTTGTCCACAAACATTTACAACTCAGTGTCAACCATATTTGTAATTGGCCCCATATGCAAGCTAAGTAATGCCCTTCTTTTAGCTCTAGGATTACTGCTTACCCTTACCCTCCTGGGTATAATGTCAGCCTTTCTGAAATACACAGTCTCTCCAGAAAAATATGACTGAACATACCTCACTGCTGCATAGCATGAAAGCGTTCCTCACACTGAAGTTTCCTGTACTCCTCAGCCTCTGTGGGAACAGCACTGGATCTTCGTTACAAATGCTAAGATCATCATCCTCCAGGCAGCAGTCTTCATCCATCTGCTGCCTGAGAGTAAATAGTACACACCGGTACCATTTAAAATAACAAACTCTTGCTTGAAGAAATTAAAAACTAATATTTTATCACCTCTTTCACTTTACCCTTCCTAGTACTTAGAGTAGGCAAAGAGAATGACTTGGGGGTGGAGCTAAGGGAGGAGCTATATAGACAGCTCTGCTGTGGTGCTCTTTGCCACTTCCTGTTAGCAGGAGGATAATATCCCACAAGTAAAGGATGAATCCGTGGACTCGTCTTACCTTTATAGAAGAAATTGTGCTTGTTTCACTTTCTACCAGGGAGATTTGGGTTAACAATTTTAGGCAATGTATGTAAGCTTTTGTTTACTTAACCTTCCCTTCTAAAAAGGTGGATTATCGGTTTTCCATCCACAATCATGATAGGAGAATCATTCTTTACAATAGTAACTAAGTTGAATCAGTGCTAAACCACCTTAAAGGGACAGTCAAGTAAAAAGAAAAACTTGACATGATTTAAATAGGAAATGTAATTTTAAGCAACTTTCCAATTTACTTTTATCACCAATTTTGCTTTGTTCCCTTGGTATTCTTAGTTGAAAGCTAAACCTAGGAGGTTCATATGCTAATTTCTTAGACCTTGAAGACTGCCTCTAATCTGAATGCATTTTGATCACCAGAGGTAAATAAACACAAAACAGAGGGGCGCCTCATGTGTAGATCAAAAATGCCACCAGCAAAAAAACATCCATAGATGCCAAATGGGTACTGATGAAACAACGATTTTTTTAGAAGCTGAGAAACGCGTTGCATACAGGGGGCTATATGTCTATGCCCCCTCCACTTATTGCTTGATGTTTTTAATGTGATTTTTAAATAAACCATTTTTAACAAAAGCTAAGTGCAAGCACCTTATTATCTGTTGGAACTGCATCCTGGGGCCTACTGTTCTTGGAACTCGCATCCTGTTTTCCAGCCTGAAGCTAGGACAAGGGTTAGCTGATACACCCTGAGTTATCAGCCTGCAACTACCAGCACATAAGGGTGCTATTGCTACATGTGAGTACCCATTTGGCATCTATGGATGTTTTTTTGCTGGCGGCATTTTTGATCTCCACATGAGGCGCCCCTCTGTTTTGTGTTTATTTCTAGTGCCTTGTCTGGATTGATCTGAGAGGAGGAGAGCAGCCGTCCACCCTGTGCCTTCTGTTTGGATACCACACACGTTTGTGGACAGTGCATAGCACTACCCCTCCTTTTTGGGACTTTTAATTATTCTACTATTATTATCAATTTTGTATCTGATTGCATTATATATGATATTGTGATTTTGTATACCTAACTGTTGTATCTTTATTGCAACATGTTTGTTGTACGGGCTTCAGACCACTGTTCTCATTTCTGGTTATATTTGACCACTAGAGGGCATTAGTTCATGTGTTTCATATAGATAACATTGAGCTCATGCATGTGAAGTTACCCTGGAGTGAGCACTGTTTGGCTAAAATGCAAGTCTGTGAAAAGAACTGAAATAAGGGGGCAGTTTACAGAGGCATACATGCAAGGTAATCACAGAGGTAAAAAGTGTATTTCTATAATAGTGTTGGTTATGCAAAACTGGGGAATTGGTAATAAAGGGATTCTCTTTCTTTTTAAACAAAAAAAAATTGTGGTGTTGACTGTCCCTTTAAGGAAAGAGACAAGGGCAGGATTTCCCAGTCTCTCCCAACTGCACATGTGCAAACAGAGTTTGTGCTATATCTGAATATTAGTTTGTGATTGGTTAGCAAGGATTCTTTTGTTCTGGGGGACAGGGAAATCAGTGAAATGAACAAACATAAAACAATATACTCATTTGACAAAATAAAGCTGCAGTTTACATAGCAACATTGTTCTCAGATATGAAGGTTCAAAATCATGTAGTTTACAATTTGTGTTTAGTGGTCCTTTAAAGGGACATTAAAGGGACAGTCAACACCAGAATATTTGTTGTTTTAAAAGATAGAGAATCTTTTAATTACCCATTCCCCAGTTTTGCTTAACCAACACAGTTATAATAATACACATTTTACCTCTATAATTACCTTGTATCAAAGCCTCTGCAGACTGACCTTTATTTCAGTACTTTTGACAGACTTGCATTATAGCCAATCAGTGCTCACTCCTCGGTAAATTCACGTGCATGAGCTCAATGTTATCTATATGAAACACATGAACTAACGCCCTCTAGTGGTGAAAAACTGCTTAAATGCATTTCGATTAGAGGCAGTCTTCAAGGTCTAAGAAATTAGCATATGAACCTCCTAGGCTTAGTTTTCAACTAAGAATACCAAGAGAACAAAGCAAAATTGGTGATAAAAGTAAATTGGAAAGTTGTTTAAATTACATGCCCTTTTTGAATCATGAACTTTTTTTGGACTTTAGTTTACCTTTAAATTATTTTTTATGCTCTGATTACACCCTTCCTGTCCTGACTTATTTGTCTACATCGGAACAAAGTACCAATTTAAACAACCAAGTAAAAAACTGAAATCACACGATCATTCATATGATTGAGTGATTTCAATGATGGGATTGTGTCAGGGGGGAGTGCTAAACCACCTTATGGGAAGAGATAAGGGTCAGGCTTCCCCATTCTCTCTCAACTGCACATGTGCAAACAGACGGCTAGATTTAGAGTTTTGTCGGTAAGGACCCGCGTAGCTAACGCTGGCTTTTTTCTGGCCGCACCATAAAAATAACTCTGGTATTGAGAGTCCACATAAAGGCTGCGTTAGGCTCCAAAAAAGGAGCGTAGAGCATATTTAACGCAACTGCAACTCTCGATACCAGAGTTGCTTACGGACGCGGCCAGCCTCAAAAACGTGCTCGTGCACGATTCCCCAATAGGAAACAATGGGGCTGTTTGAGCTGAAAAAAAACCTAACACCTGCAAAAAAGCCGCATTCAGCTCCTAACGCAGCACCATTGTTTCCTATGGGGAAACACTTCCTACGTCTGCACCTAACACTCCAACATGTACCCCGAGTCTAAACACCCCTAACCTTACACTTATTAACCCCTATTCTGCCGACCCCGCTATTGCTGACCCCTGCATATTATTATTAACCCCTAATCTGCCGCTCCGTAAACCGCCGCTACTTACATTATCCCTATGTACCCCTAATCTGCTGCCCCTAACACCGCCGACCCCTATATTATATTTATTAACCCCTAATCTGCCCCCCTCAACGTCGCCTCCACCTGCCTACACTTATTAACCCCTAATCTGCCGAGCGGACCGCACCGCTACTATAATAAAGTTATTAACCCCTAATCCGGCTCACTAACCCTATAATAAATAGTATTAACCCCTAATCTGCCCTCCCTAACATCGCCAACACCTAACTTCAATTATTAACCCCTAATCTGCCGACTGGAGCTCACCGCTATTCTAATAAATGTATTAACCCCTAAAGCTAAGTCTAACCCTAACACTAACACCCCCCTAAGTTAAATATAATTTTAATCTAACGAAATTAATTATCTCTTATTAAATAAATTATTCCTATTTAAAGCTAAATACTTACCTGTAAAATAAATCCTAATATAGCTACAATATAAATTATAATTATATTATAGCTATTTTAGGATTAATATTTATTTTACAGGTAACTTTGTAATTATTTTAACCAGGTACAATAGCTATTAAATAGTTAAGAACTATTTAATAGTTACCTAGTTAAAATAATAACAAAATTACCTGCAAAATAAATCCTAACCTAAGTTGCAATTAAACCTAACACTACACTATCATTAAATTAATTAAATAAAATATCTACAATTACCTACAATTAAACCTAACACTACACTATCAATACATTAATTAAATACAATATCTACAAATAACTACAATCAAATAAACTAACTAAAGTACAAAAAATAAAAAAGAACTAAGTTACAAAAAATAAAAAAATATTTACAAACATAAGGAAAATCTTACAACAATTTTAAACTAATTACACCTACTCTAATCCCCCTAATAAAATAACAAAGCCCCCCCATAATAAACAATGCCCTACCCTATTCTAAATTACTAAAGTTCAAAGCTCTTTTACCTTACCAGCCCTGAACAGGGCCCTTTGCGGGGCATGCCCCAAAGAATTCAGCTCTTTTGCCTGTAAAAAAAAACATACAATACCCCCCCCCAACATTACAACCCACCACCCACATACCCCTAATCTAACCCAAACCCCCCTTAAATAAACCTAACACTAAGCCCCTGAAGATCTTCCTACCTTGTCTTCACCTCACCGGGTATCACACCGATCCGTCCTGGCTCCGATATCTTCATCCAACCCAAGAGGGGGCTAGACATCCATCATCCGATGGCTGAAGAAGTCCAGAAGAGGGTCCAAAGTCTTCATCCTATCCGGGAAGAAGAGTAGATCCGGACCGGCAACCATCTTCTTCCAAGCGGCATCTTCTATCTTCATCCGATGAGGACCGGCTCCATCCTGAAGACCTCCACCGCGGACCCATCTTCATCCGGCGACGTCCAACTGAAGAATGACGGTTCCTTTAAGGGACGTCATCCAAGATGGCATCCCTCGAATTCCGATTGGCTGATAGGATTCTATCAGCCAATCGGAATTAAGGTAGGAATATTCTGATTGGCTGATGGAATCAGCCAATCAGAATCAAGTTCAATCCGATTGGCTGATCCAATCAGCCAATCAGATTGAGCTCGCATTCTATTGGCTGTTCGGATGATGGATGTCTAGCCCCCTCTTGGGTTGGATGAAGATATAGGAGCCAGGACGGATCGGTGTGATACCCGGTGAGGTGAAGACAAGGTAGGAAGATCTTCAGGGGCTTAGTGTTAGGTTTATTTAAGGGGGGTTTGGGTTAGATTAGGGGTATGTGGGTGGTGGGTTGTAATGTTGGGGGGGTATTGTATGTTTTTTTTTACAGGCATTCTTTGGGGCATGCCCCGCAAAGGGCCCTGTTCAGGGCTGGTAAGGTAAAAGAGCTTTGAACTTTAGTAATTTAGAATAGGGTAGGGCATTTTTTATTTTGGGGGGCTTTGTTATTTTATTAGGGGGCTTAGAGTAGGTGTAATTAGTTTAAAATTGTTGTAAGATTTTTCTTATGTTTGTAAATATTTTTTTATTTTTTGTAACTTAGTTCTTTTTTATTTTTTGTACTTTAGTTAGTTTATTTCATTGTAGTTATTTTTAGGTATTGTATTTAATTAATGTATTGATAGTGTAGTGTTAGGTTTAATTGTAGGTAATTGTAGGTATTTTATTTAATTAATTTAATGATAGTATAGTGTTAGGTTTAATTGTAACTTAGGTTAGGATTTATTTTACAGGTAATTTTGTAATTATTTTAACTATTTTAGCTATTAAATAGTTCTTAACTATTTAATAGCTATTGTACCTGGTTAAAATAAATACAAAGTTACCTGTAAAATAAATATTAATCCTAAAATAGCTATAATATAATTATAATTTATATTGTAGCTATATTAGGATTTATTTTACAGGTAAGTATTTAGCTTTAAATAGGAATAATTTATTTAATAAGAGTTAATTTATTTTGTTAGATTTAAATTATATTTAAGTTAGGGGGGTGTAAGTGTTAGGGTTAGACTTAGCTTTAGGGGTTAATACATTTATTAGAATAGCGGTGAGCTCTAGTCGACAGATTAGGGATTAATAATTGAAGTTAGGTGTCGGCGATGTTAGGGAGGGCAGATTAGGGGTTAATACTATTTATTCAGTGGCGTCACTAGGGGGGGGGGCGGGGGGGGCGGGCCGCACCCGGGTGACACCCTCCAGGGGGTGACACCAAAAAAAAAAATTTTTTTTTTTTTTTTTTTTTTTTAAATTTTATTGAAATTCAAAGAAATACAATGTTGAGATGCATAGATTATTTTATTAGAGGCTGGCATTTGTGAACATTAGTGGGACTGGGGAAGTTGTAGACACACAATTTGTTTGCCCCTTGAGCCAGTGCTGCAATTTCAACAAATAGTTTTCCCGGCTGCTTTTGCTTGTTTGTACTTTGCTCCTCCCCTGCCCAATTTCACTATGAATGTTGTGGGTGTGCCATGGGGCTTGCAAAGTTGCGCTGCTAGCCTAAACCTGCCTGCCTATCTGTGCTCACTGCTCAGTGACATGCGGCCCAGGGCTGTGCACTGACAGACTTGGAACAGAGTCAGAGTGCAGAATTTTCATAGTTTGCGCGCCTAAACCTTTTCTTCAGTGATTTATTTTAGAGTGCTCTGTTTATCTTTCATTTGATGTTCTGCTGAGCCAGGGAGCAGCTCTAGGCATGAGCTTCCTAATTAATGCAGTGCAGTTTACATATTTTGTATGTGTGTGTCTGAGTTTTTGTGTGTCTCAGTGTTTTTGTGTGTGTGTTTTTGTGTGTGTGTCTGAATGTGTTTCCGAGTGTTTGTGTGTGCATCTGAGTATGTTTTTAAGTGTGTCTGAGTGTTTGTATGTGTGTTTTCCTCTGTTTTTGTGTGTGTCTGCTTTCTGGGGGGGGGGTGACACCATGACTTACCGCACCGGGTGACACCAACCCTAGTGACGCCACTGTATTTATTATAGGGTTAGTGAGGCGGATTAGGGGTTAATAACTTTATTATAGTAGCGGTGCGGTCCGCTCGGCAGATTAGGGCTTAAAAAGTGTAGGTAGGTGGAGGCGACGTTCTGGGGGGCAGATTAGGGGTTAATAAATATAATATAGGGGTCGGCGGTGTTCGGGGCAGCAGATTAGGGGTACATAGCTATAATGTAGGTGGCGGCTCTTTGCGGTCGGCAGATTAGGGGTTAATTATTGTAGGTAGCTGGCTGCGACGTTGTGGGGGGCAGGTTAGGGGTTAATAAATATAATATAGGGGTTGGCGGTGTTAGGGGCAGCAGATTATGGGTACATAAGGATAACGTAGGTGGCGGTCGGCAGATTAGGGGTTAAAAAAATGTAATCGAGTGGCGGCGATGTGGGGGGACCTCGGTTTAGGGGTACATAGGTAGTTTATGGGTGTTAGTGTACTTTAGAGTACAGTAGTTAAGAGCTTTATGAACCGGCGTTAGCCCAGAAAGCTCTTAACTACTGACTTTTTTCTGCGGCTGGAGTTTTGTCATTAGAATTCTAACGCTCACTTCAGACACGACTCTAAATACCGGAGTTAGAAAAATCCCATTGAAAAGATAGGATACGCAATTGACGTAAGGGGATCTGCGGTATGGAAAAGTCGCGGCTGAAAAGTGAGCGTTAGACCCTTTTTTGAGTGACTCCAAATACCGGAGGTAGCCTAAAACCAGCGTTAGGAGCCTCTAACGCTGGTTTTCACGGCTACCGCCAAACTCCAAATCTAGGCCAGAGTTTGTGCTATATCTGAATATTAGTTTGTGATTGGTTAGCAAAGATTCTTTTGTTCTGGGGGACAGGGAAATCAGTAAAAAGAATAAACATAAACCAATATACGAATTTGACAAAATAAAACTGCAGTTTTCAAAGCAAAATTATTCTCAGATATGAAGGTTCAAAATCATGTAGTTTCCAATTTGTGTTTAGTGGTCCTTTAAATGGGAATGTAATGTGACATCACAACTGCCTGTTTTTCTGCGTAATGATTGACTCTAGCGCTAGCTTGTGCATATGCTAGGCAGGGCGGACAGCACAGACCATCACCAGGACAGAACAGAGCATTAACAGCTATTACAATTCCAGCAACGCAAACCACTTCCTGCCCTTAGAGGTAAGATAACGTAACACGTGAGGCTGCATAAGTTCAAGTTCCATTTTAAAAGAACAATTACATTATAGATTTAATATATTTTTATTTAAAAACAAATGTATTCATGGAATTCCCACCCCATTATCTGTAATATTGCTAAATAATTTGTATATTGATTGTACAAAACATGGTGTTAACGTTTGTATTGCTTTATTAAATACAATATTTTTTTTCAATGTAAAACATTTAATATTCCAGCAATGCTTCTCTTGCTCCTCAAGATTATTGTTGTGAACAGAATCTAATGAATGGTTGGGGGCTTGTAACACTAATTAAAAGATATCTCTGTGGATCTCAAGGCTCAAGCCAATATCTTTACAATCAATACAGATGGTCTACTTACAATTTAACAGCTTTATTTTGATACTGTGTATAATTGGAATATGCATAATGGTGCATTGCTTCTGTTTCCATTTGCTATAGCAGATGATTTGGCCAGTTGACCTGGTTTACTTAAACGAACATGAAACCAAAAATGTTACTTTCATGATTCAGATAGAGAATACAATTTTAAAACAACTTATATTATCTAATTTGCTTTATGTTCTTGGTATCCTTTTTTGAAGAAGCAGCAATGCACTCTGGTGAGCTAGCTGAACACAATGGGTAAGCCAAAATCATGAGGCAGATATGTGCAGCCACCAATTAGCAGCTCCTGAGCCTACCTAGGTATGCTTTTCAACAAAGGATACCAAGAAAACAAAAGAAATTAGATTATTGAAGTAAATTGGAAGTTGCTTAAAATGACATGCTCTATCCCAATCATGAAAGAAAACAAATTGGTTTCATGTACCTTAGGGGAGGGTGGTGTCGCTACAGCCCAGGGGTGTGTGTTACTGTAGCCCAATAAAAGAGAATGTATTCCAATGTTGAGAGTGCACTAGTGGCGGGGTGCCAGCAATATAAGGATAGAGCTAAATCCAAAAAGTCAGAAAAAAAAAAAAAAAAAGTTAAAAAAAGTAAACAAACAGCACAGCACAATGCAAAAAACATCAATGGAGGGGAGAGTGGAGTCCTGACATGTTTCGTGCTATGCAGCACTTAATCATAGGATAGCTCCCCAGCTGTGTAGTGCACCTTTAAAGAGAAAAATAACCAATCAAAATGCTGAAAAATACAACACTCCCATAGGGGTGGATTTCAATATAAAAAATGCACTACCAAGGTGTTAGAAAAAATGTAACACATATTAAAAGAACCAAATTGCAAGAATAAAAACATAAGAAAACATTAATCTGCAAAATGGAAAGAGAAAACAATCATTTCTTACAGATTTTTACGAATAGCCTCAAGAAATGAGTGTACATGAATCCTAAAATATCTTAGTCCCTGAGTTTTCATATCATCAAATATACATAACTATGAGATTGATATATATACTACCTTAAATTTTAAATTTTAAACTCATGCCCTTTAATTTATTAAATTCTAATTCATAGGGAATTTTCAAAGATTCAAAAACAATAATAATAATAATATACTACTGTCAAAACTCAAATACAACATAGTTCCAAAGACAGAAACATATTCAAATAATAAAGTATGCAAACACTGACATAGTATAATAGACTTGTCCATATTTGGATAACATCAGAAAAACTGTATGCAATAATGCAAAAAATATATAAATATACATAATTGCAGAGTAATCCAAACTCCTACAATAATTATGGTGACATCCAGAGAACTGAAAAGGGAGCTAGAGACTCATTCTCATTCACAATGTCTCTAAAGGGAACATTTATGAAATAGGAGTGAAGAATAAAATGGCTATGGTCTTGATAAAGGAAAGAATAGCATACCACAACAAATACATAAATACTGAATTAATGTGAAAACATATATACTAATAAAATGTACATGTATGGGATATGCTAAATACCAAGAAGATGTTAGGCAAACCTTATTAGTGTTATTGTCAGTGTGAAGTTCAAAAACATTTTTTATTAATTATATACACATATATATATATATATATATATATATATATATATACACCTATTGTTTTTATTTTGTTGCATATTTATTTAGTGTGAACATATATATATGTATACATATAGCTCAGAATGCAGCCAAAGTCAAAATCCGAAAAAAAACTATTCAACAAAATAACTAATATCCCATTCTTTGTTGAGCCCATTGGGCTCTCTTGTATTTAGTTTCCAAATCCAGAACAACTCCTTTCTGGATAATATATTGTAAATATTTCCACCTCTGATCGTTTTCTTAGCTACATCAATTACTTTCACTGTAAATTTCGGTTGGTCTGTGAAATGGAAACAATTGAAATGTCTGGCTACACTATAATCTTTATTGTAGTTTTTGATATCTCGTCTATGTTCACCTACCCTAGATCTAAGAGCTTGTGAGGTCTGACCTACATACTGTTCTGAACAAAGGGTACAGTCTAAGAGGTAAACTACAAAAGATGTGCCACAATTGGCATAGTGGTTAATCTTAAAATTTTGTTTAGTTATATGGCTAGAAAAGTCAGCTCCAGTTGCAATCTGTGGACAAGTGAGACAGTTCTTCGATAAACATCTAAAGGTACCCTTCTTGTCTAGTCACTGTGTCCCTATTTCTCTCCGGTTGATAGTAACCATACTAGGGGAAACTAGGGGAAAGTTTTTTGGCAAGAGTTGGTGCTTTTTTTTAAACAAATTTTACTTTGTCTACAATGCCCACTAGTGCATCATCACCCTTAAGAACTGGCAAGTTCCTTTTGATGATATTGCATAAGTCATCAAATTGAAGGGAAAATTCAGTAGAGAACACTACTGTATCCCTATCAAACCCCATTTTCTTTGAAGAATTGGCCTTACTACAATCAGAGGGCCTAGGGTTATCTTTAACATCATTCAATGACTGCTGCAATAGATCAGGATCATAGCCCCTAGCACTAAATCTGTCTATCAATTTACATGCTTGGAAATAAAATAACTCATCAGAGTTGGAATTCCTACGAAGCCTAAGAAGTTGGCTCTTAGGAACAGATTTAACCAAATGTTGAGGATGACAAGAAGTGGCATGTAAAATCGTTTTGCCTGCTGTTGGTTTTCTGTATGTATCTGTGATGATCCCATTGTGTTCAATAGAACCAACCAAGGTGAGGTCAAAAAAATGGACTTCTCTGTCCTGAATTTCCACCGTAAATTTCAGATGTAAATCGTTACTATTCACATAATTGAGGAAATCTTCAAAGACAAAGTCACCATTTACCACAAAAATGAGATCATCGATGTATCTCATATACATACAGATATTGTCCAAGAATGGATTACTGCCACCATAGAGACTGTTGAGTTCCCACCACCCCACAAATAAATTAGCGAATGAGGGTGCAAATTTCGACCCCATCGCCGTACCGCATATCTGCAAAAAATATTCGCCATTAAACATAACATAGTTGTGGGATAGTAGGATACAGTAGTGTTCTCTACTGAATTTTTCCTTCAATTTGATGACTTATGCAATATCATCAAAAGGAACTTGCCAGTTTTTAAGGGTGATGATGCACTAGTGGGCATTGTAGACAAAGTAAAATTTGTTTCAAAAAAAGCACCAACTCTTGCCAAAAAACTTTCCCCTAGTATGGTTACTATCAACCGGAGAGAAATAGGGACACAGTGGCTAGACAAGAAGGGTACCTTTAGATGTTTATCGAAGAACTGTCTCACTTGTCCACAGATTGCAACTGGAGCTGACTTTTCTAGCCATATAACTAAACAAAATTTTAAGATTAACCACTATGCCAAATGTGGCACATCTTTTGTAGTTTACCTCTTAGACTGTACCCTTTGTTCAGAACAGTATGTAGGTCAGACCTCACAAGCTCTTAGATCTAGAGTAGGTGAACATAGACGAGATATCAAAAACTACAATAAAGATTCTAGTGTAGCCAGACATTTCAATTGTTTGGCATATCCCATACATGTACATTTATTAGTATATATGTTTTCACATTAATTCAGTATTTATGTATTTGTTGTGGTATGCTATTCTTTCCTTTATCAAGACCATAGCCATTTTATTCTTCACTCCTATTTCATAAATGTTCCCTTTAGAGACATTGTGAATGAGAATGAGTCTCTAGCTCCCTTTTCAGTTCTCTGGATGTCACCATAATTATTGTAGGAGTTTGGATTACTCTGCAACTATGTATATTTATATATTTTTTGCATTATTGCATACAGTTTTTCTGATGTTATCCAAATATGGAACAAGTCTATTATACTATGTCAGTGTTTGAATACTTTATTATTTGAATATGTTTCTGTCTTTGGAATTATGTTGTATTTGAGTTTTGACAGTAGTATATTATTATTATTGTTTTTGAATCTTTGAAAATTCCCTATGAATTAGAATTTAATAAATTAAAGGGCATGAGTTTAAAATTTTAAATTTAAGGTAGTATATATATCAATCTCACAGTTATGTATATTTGATGATATGAAAACTCAGGGACTAAGATATTTTAGGATTCATGTACACTCATTTCTTGAGGCTATTCGTAAAAATCTGTAGCAAATGATTGTTTTCTCTTTTCATTTTGCAGATTAATGTTTTCTTATGTTTTTATTCTTGCAATTTGGTTCTTTTAATATTTTTTACATTTTTTCTAACACCTTGGTAGTGCATTTTTTATATTGAAATCCACCCCTTTGGGAGTGTTGGATTTTTCAGCACTTTGATTGGTTATTTTTCTCTTTAAAGGTGTACTACACAGGTGGGGAGCTATCCTATGATTAAGTGCTGCATAGCACGAAACATGTCAGGACTCCACTCTCCCCTCCATTGATGTTTTTTGCATTGTGCTATGCTGTTTGTTTACTTTTTTAACCTTGGAAATAAATTATGTTTTTACATTTCAAGATTTGGGAGTGCTGCTGCCTCTTTTCACTTCTGGTTTCATGTACCCTTTAAGAACTCTGACACTCTTGCTTCGTTAGCATGTGGGTATTTTTAAAGGGAAGGCAGAAATATTTTTCTGTAACTCTAAATGTAGAATGAGCAAGGACTATAATGTCATGGCTGATAAATGTGTTCCACTAGTGAGGTCTCAATTAAGACTAGGTCAACATATATAGGGTGTCTTAGCCTATCTAACCCTGCAATCAGTAGTGGTGTTGTTAAAGGTGAAAATGGTGGGTTTCCCGCTCCACCTGTATAGTGTCTATCCCCTATTTTTGTGCTCTACTGCAAAACAGAGCTCGCAGTTTAAGGAAAGTGTTTGGATTTGCCCTTTTCAAATATGGATTTCAGGGTTTCCAAGATGACCACCAAAGATTTGCTATTTTAAAGTCATGATAGAATTTTTTGGGTTTCAGTGCCAATTGTTCTCATTCAGCACAGTAGTGTTAGAATATTTAAAGGGACAGAGTATTTGAAATGTTTTATTGTTTAAAAAGATAGATAATCTCTTTATTACACATTCCCTAGTTGCATAACCAACACTGTTATATGAATACACTTTTTACCTCTGTGATTACCTTAGGCTCTGCAGATTGCCCCTTATCTCAGAACCTTTTACAGACTTGCAGTTCAGTTAGTTAGTGTAGACTCATAAATAACTCCACGGGAATAAGCACAATGCTACCTATATGGCACACATGAACTAGCACTGTCTAGCTGTGAAAAGCTAATAGCATGCACTGTAATAAGAAGCAGCCTTCAAGGGCTTAGAAATCAGCCTATAAGCCTACCTAGGTTTAGCCATCAACAAAGAATACCAAAAGAACAAAGCAAATTTGATAATAAAAACTAATTGGAAAGTTGATTAAAACTGTGTGCCCTATCTGAATCATGACCGTTTAATTTTGACTTTACTGTCCCTTTAATTATTCAGAGTTCTGAAACATCTATTTGCAAATTTTGCAAATGCCAAGAAATCCAGATTTTGACATCAGACAAGACCAACTTGGCTCACCTAGTCTGATCATTTTCTTGCCCTTTCTAAATATGCATCAAGAGAACAAAGAGCGTCCTAGGAAGAGATTAAATTGCTAATGTTCTTATTCACCTAAACACATCTTGCATTATACTAAAGTGCTGAAGTCTAATTCATCCACCGTAATAAAACCAGCCATCTGTGCTCACAATAGATTGATATTTTATTTTTCCATTCAGCCAGGAGCAAACACTAATCAGGCAGAAGTCATTTTGAGAATATTTTGTAAAACAAATCAGATTCTATGATAATGTTAAATTAAGTTTTCCTTTTTGGATAATGCATTATTAACCTTTACAATATACAGCTTTTAAAATATGCGATTTAGTCGTAAAATAAAAATTAATGTACGGTATATCATTAAACTATATTACAGTTTTGCACTTTATAGATCATTTTTTTCAGCAGGGTACATTAAAGGAACATTAAACACTTTGAAATGGTAATATAAAATGATAAATCATATACAGTAAATCATATATATATATATATATATATATATATATATATATGTATATATATATATATATATATATATATATATATATATATATAAACTTTGTACATTATTTTTCCCCCTTTTCCTCTAATTCCATTCTGAAATTGTGAGCTTTTCTGTTCCTGTTAGAAGTGGAAGGGCAGAACACTGTTTAGATTTATTTTTCTATATGTTTTTGCACATTTAAACCATAGCCTATTGAAATGAACTGAGCAAACAGGAAGAGCAGACCTCATTATCATAACATTCTGTGTATACATAAAAGTGTCCTATCTCTTTCTGCTTACACAAATGTCAATATTTAAATAGAGCAATATAAAATAAACACTTTAGGATCTATCTCTCCCAACAGCAGTGTGATTTTGCTTGTTTATATATATCTTTTCTATACCCATTACTGCAGTATTGACATTTTTAATATAGGTTTTCCTCTGTGAAAAACACAACTGGGCCAAAAAGAAGCTACTCCCACGTGGTAACTGGGCCATAGAACAAACCACTGTTGTTCATTCCTAGCAGATTGTTTTTCTTTTTTGTTTGTATTTTCAATATAGGTGGCAGTTTCAAGGCCAAATAAAAGGTAAAGGAGCTTTTTGTAAACAATTTAATACATACCAACAGGTAAATGGATCCTCTGGAACAAATTAAGGGGAGAAAATGTTACAGTACACTGTCCCTTTAAAGTTAGCCCCATAGCAGCAATGCACTACTGGAAACTATCGTCTGAACACATCTGGTAAATTAATGATAATAGATATATATTGTGCAACCACCAACTAGCTCTCAGTACAGCGCCTGAGCCTACCTAGGTATCCTTTTCAATAAGATACTGAAGTAAATTTTATATGAGAAGTCAATTGCAAAAAGTTCCTTAAAATTGCATGCTAAATCAGAGTCAAGAATTTAAAGGGACACTCAAGTCAAAATTAAACTTTTATGATTCAGACAGAGCAGCACATTTTTAAACAACACCAGAAAAGCTGCGCTAATAACGTAAAACAACGTGTTACCTGGAGTAGATAGAAACTTGTGAAATATTCTCACACCACGGTTTGAATAGACCAGATATAGGACTCGTTACAGACCCACAGATTGTTGAACAGCAGCATCTCCTTGGGTTTCCCTTCCACGGACGAAGAAACAAGGTGCTGTGATGAAAAAACAAGAGACAGCGCAAATCCGACTCAAGGTAGTATTTTTAATAGGTGGACACATCCACACGCTAAAGTTAACAACTCACAAGATATAAAGATGATATCAGCCCCAAACGAATCCAACAGTTAATCAAGAGGACGCAGCAACAGGCTACCGATGTAGTTCCTTAGACCGAACAGTCAGAGATTCAAACGTTCCCGGCTTGTGATCCACTGCATACGTCACCCAGTAAACTTCTCCTTCAACTACGGATCCTCAGATTGACCAAAAAACCTCTATGCGTTTCGCCGGTGACACCCTGGCTTTCTCAAGAGTATTTGGTCAGTACTAAAAAGAGTCTTTATATAGCAAGTCCCCAGACCTAGCGTTATATGTCAAGTTCAAGGGAGTCAAATGTCATTACATTCAGCATATAAGTATTCAATGTACAAACAGCAATTTTATTAAAACGGACAATTTCATCAAACAATAAAATCAATAAATACTTCTCAAAAAAAATCTTAAATGCATAAAAAAGCAATGCCTGACAAACATTCAGTATAATTTATTAGTACATATATAGTATAAATATGATCATAAAAACAGTCAATTCACATAACAACTCCTATGTCAGCAAACTGAATATTTACAGACTGAATATTTAAAAACGACATGTTTAAAAACACTTACACCTAGATTTAGAGTTCTGCGTTAGCCGTCAAAAGCAGCGTTAAGGGGTCCTAACGCTGCTTTTTACCGCCCGCTGGTATTTAGAGACAGACAGGAAAGGATCTAATGCTCACTTCCCTACCGCAATTCCAGACTACCGCAGATCCCCTTACACCAATTGTGTATCCTATCTTTCAATGGGTTCTGCCTAATGCCGGTATTTGGAGTCTTGGAAGAAGTCAGCGGTAGACCCTCTACCGACAAGACTGATACCGACAAAAAAAGTCAGTAGTTAAGAGCTTTATGGGCTAACGCGTGAATATAAAGCTCTTAACTACTGTGCTCTAAAGTACACTAACACCCATAAACTACCTATGTACCCCTAAACCGAGGCCCCCCCACATCTCCGCCACTAGATGGTTCATGTTAGGGTGTTAGGTGCAGACTTAACAATGGGGCTGCATTAAGAGCTGAACGCTGCTTTTTTGCAGGTGTTAGTTTTTTTTCAGCCCAAACTGCCCCATTGTTCCCTATGGGGATATCGTGCACGAGCACGGTTTAGCTGCTTACCGCTACCGTAAGCAACGCTGGTATTGAGGGTTAAAGTGGAGCTAAGTTAGGCTCAATGCTCCCTTTTTTGAGCCTAATGCAGCCCCTCAGACAACTCTAAATACCAGCGTTGTTTGAAGGGTGCGTTGGTAAAAAAAGCAGCGTTAGCTACGCGGGTCTTTACCGACAAAACTCTAAATCTAGCGGATAATGTATAAAACACTTATAAAAACTAAATAGCTATAGTAATGAAGGAAACAATATATTAGAGAAAAGCCTGCACATCTAGGTCAATATTAAGACCCAATGGAGCAAGAATTTTAATTTATAGATCCATTCGGTTTCTTTTTTCCTAAGATGGAGAAATCTATTATTTGTGCCAGGAGGTACCCAATCTATGATTTGGATGTGCAAATCTCGCGTATCACTACCATATACCCTGGAGAAATGAACCGGTACACTATGTTTTTCAAATTTAGTTCTTATATTATACAGATGCTCACTGAATCTCTTTGAAGTTTTTCTTTTGGTACGACCTATATAAATCTGGTCACATTTGCAAGAGAGAAGGTACACTGTGTAGGTTGTCTGGCAGTTGCATCTGTGTCTCATATTGTAGGATTCAGACCCATCAAAATTAAAAAATGTATCACCCCTCCTAACAAATGGACACATTACACAATGTGATTTATTACACCTTAAAGTACCTCTAGGGGCAGTCACCCAGTTTTGTAAGCTCCCATTAAGTCTATTAATAGAGGAAGCACTTTTTCTAAATTTACTAGGGGCTAAGTAGTTCTTTAAGTTTTTGTTCTTCTTAAAAGTAATAGTTGGTTTGTCCCCTATATACTCACTTAGAACGGGGTCAGATTTTAAGATACCCCAGTGTCTATTTAAAATCTTTGTTATAATGGGAGCCCCTTCATTGTAATTTGTAATAAAACATGTGGGGTTCTTTTTGCTCAGATTACTATTACTGACCTCAGGTATACATTTTCTATCCCCTTTGTTCAGCAGCTTCATTCTGTCACAATTGATAGCTTTGGTCTTAGCTTTTTAATAAAATATCGGAACTGTAACCTTTCTTGAGAAATTTCTCGTCCAGTATAAGGGTCTCACTTTCGAAATCAGATAAGTTAGTGCAATTCCTTCTAATACGAATATATTGACTTGAAGGAATATTGCTTTTCCAACTTTTGAGATGGGCACTTATAGCAATTTACTTCCACTAACAAAATGTGCAGTCATATTTATACTTTTTGAGTCACCAGCTCCTACTGAGCATATTGTCAGGGTATTGCTGAGTGACATTAGATAATATTTATTTATATATATATATATATATATATATATATATATATATATATAAATAAAGACATTATTATTTATAAATTAGTTTTATTTTACTGCGATATATTTTAGAAATAACACTAGTCATTGTGGTTAAATAGGAACTTATTTCATACTATATTAATTTATATATGTTGCATTGATAATTGTATAACAATCTCTGGTTGATTATTTTAAGTATTATTGGACTGTTTTAGGTAATATAGTGAATTATATTCCCTGGAAATATTATATTCCCTGCTCTGTCTGACAGCAGGAGCGAGCTGCATTTAATGTTATGGCGCGGTCGGGCCGGGCTGTGACTATACAGCTTGCCCGATGCACTGTGTAAAAAAACCAGACCCGCTCAGCAGAGAGCAGAGAGCGGGTCTGTAAAACAGGCATATTTTAAAAAAAATTAAAATGGAAAAAAAGGTTTTATAATGATAGCACTAAAATAATGTTATATAATTCTTCACTATGTGCAGAATTATATAACGTTATTTTTTAGGTTTACTGTCCCTTTAAATAGGACATTTCAAAACGTATTTCAGGTTTTTTTGTGTTTTGTTTAAAGTCATGTTCACTCAAGTACAAAAAATAGCAAATACTAAAAGCATCAAATGGAGGATTTAGTTATAGTTATTTTCTGTATAAGTGCAAAACTCCTGCAAGGCACTTCCCGTATTTGGGTCCTAATATCAGCTTTCTTTGTTTTTTTTTTATAATTCTTGATCAGTGACCTGTCAGGCTATTCTATTTAAATATATGCCTAGATTTAGAGTTCTGCGTTAGCCATCCAAACCAGCTTTAGGGGGTCCTAACGCTGTTTTTTACCACCCGCTGGTATTTAGAGTCAGTCAGGAAAGGGTCTAACGCTCACTTTCCAGCCGCAACTTTTCCATACCGCAGATCCCCCTACGCCAATTGCGTATCCTATCTTTTCAATGGGATCTTTCTAACGCTGGTATTTAGAGTCTTGGCTGAAGTGAGCGTTAGAAATCTAACGACAAGACTCCAGCCGCAGAGAATAGCCAGGAGTTAAGAGCTTTCTGGGCTAACGCCGGTTCATAAAGCTCTTAACTACTGTGCTCTAAATTACACTAACACCCATAAACTACCTATGTACCCCTAAACCGAGGCCCCCCCACATCGCCGCCACTCTATTACATTTTTTTAACCCCTAATCTGCTGACCACACACCGCCGCCACCTACATTATCCCTATGTACCCCTAATCTGCTGCCCATAACATCGCCGACCCCTACATAATATTTATTAACCCCTAATCTGCCCCCCCCAACGTCACCGCTACCTACCTACAATTATTAACCCATAATCTGCCGACCGGACCTCGCCACTACTCTAATAAAGTTATTAACCCCTAATCCGCCTCGGATTGAAGTTCAATCCGATTGGCTGATCCAATCAGCCAATCAGATTGAGCTCGCCTTCTATTGGCTGATCGGAACAGCCAATAGAATGCGAGCTCAATCTGATTGGCTGATTGGATCAGCCAATCGGATTGAACTTCAATCTGATTGGCTGATTCAATCAGCCAATCAGATTTTTCCTACCTTAATTCCGGTTGGCTGATAGAATCCTATCAGCCAATCGGAATTCGAGGGACACCATCTTGGATGACGTCCCTTAAAGGAACCTTCATTCGTCGTTAGTCCGTCGGTGAAGATGGCTTCGCGTCGGCTGCTTGAAGATGGTCCCGCTCCGCGCCGGATGGAAGAAGATAGAAGATGCCGCCTGGATGAAGATGTCTGCCGGTCCGTCCTCTTCTGGACGGATCGGTGATACCCGGCGTGGTGAAGACAAGGTAGGGAGATCTTCAGGGGCTTAGTGTTAGGTTTATTTAAGGGGGGTTTGGGTTAGATTAGGGGTATGTGGGTGGTGGGTTGTAATGTTGGGGGGATATTGTATGGGTTTTTTACAGGCAAAAGAGCAGAATTCTTTGGGGCATGCCCCGCAAAAGGCCCTTTTAAGGGCTGGTAAGGTAAAAGAGCTTTACAATTTTTATTTTAGAATCGGGTAGGGCATTTTTTTATTTTGGGGGCTTTGTTATTTTTTAGAGGGCTTAGAGTAGGTGTAATTAGTTTAAAATTCTTGTAATCTTTTTTTATTTTTTGTAATTTAGTGTTTGTTTTTTTGTAATTTAGTTTAGTTGATATAATTGTAGATAATTGTAGATAGTTTATTTAATTTATTTATTGATAGTGTAGTGTTAGGTTTAATTGTAACTTAGGTTAGGATTTATTTTACAGGTAATTTTGTAATTATTTTAACTAGGTAACTATTAAATAGTTCTTAACTATTTAATAGCTATTGTACCTAATTAAAATAAATACAAAGTTGCCTGTAAAATAAATATTAATCCTAAAATAGCTACAATATAATTATTATTTATATTGTAGCTATATTAGGGTTTATTTTACAGGTAAGTATTTAGCTTTAAATAGGATTAATTTATATAATAAGAATTATTTTATTTCGTTAGAATAAAATTATATTTAACTTAGGGGGGTGTTAGGGTTAGACTTAGCTTTAGGGTTTAATACATTTATTAGAGTAGCGGTGAGGTCCGGTCGGCAGATTGGGGGTTAATAATTGTAGGTAGGTGGCGGCGATGTGGGGGGGGCAGATTAGGGGTTAATAAATATAGGGGTTGGCGGTGTTAGGTGCAGCAGATTAGGGGTACATAGGGATAACGTAGGTTGCGGCGGTGTACGGAGCGGCAGATTATGGGTTAAAAATAATATGCAGGGGTCAGAGATAGCGGGGTCGGCATATTAGGGGTTAATAAGTGTAAGGTTAGGGGTGTTTAGACTCGAGGTTCATGTTAGGGTGTTAGGTGCAGACTTAGGAAGTGTTTCCCCATAGGAAACAATGGGGCTGCGTTAGGAGCTGAACGCTGCTTTTTTGCAGGTGTTAGGTTTTTTTCAGCTCAAACTGCCCCATTGTTTCCTATGGGGGAATCGTGCACGAGCACGTTTTTGAAGCTGGCCGCGTCCGTAAGCACCGCTGGTATTTAGAGTTGAAGTGGCGGTAAATTATGCTATACGCTCCCTTTTTTGAGCCTAACGCAGCCCTTCAGAGAACTCTAAATACCAGCGGTATTTAAAAGGTGCGGGGGGAAAAATACACGCGTAGCTAATGCACCCCTTTGGCCGCAAAACTCTAAATCTAGCCGATAGTTTTTTTTTTCAAAACTGATTATGGTGCATACACTCAATTTATTGTAAAAGTGCTTCTGTGGAATGAGATGTGCACCTAGTCCCGGCTGTGCGGGTAGTCCATTACCATGCCAAGTACCCTTATATCTTCAATTAGCAATAATTATTGGAAGCCGGTATACTTCGTGTTAGCTACTCAATTTTCACATGTGCCAAAAAATGTTTTTTTATTGCGCACAAGACCTGCCAATTCTACTGCTTAAAGGGACATTATACACTCATTTTTTCTTTGCATAAATGTTTTGTAGATTATCTATTTATATAGCCCATAAAGTTTTGTTTTTTTTAGTTTTTTTTTTTGTTTTGCTTATTTTTAAATAACATTGCTCTGATTTTCAGACTCCTAACCAACCCCCAAAGTTTTATGAGAGTACTGTCAGCTATCTACTCCAGCTTGCTCCTGTTTGTGTAAAGGGTCTTTTCATATGCAAAAAAGGAGGAGGGGGGAGTGTCTTATTCCCCACTTGCAGTGGGATTTCCAGCTATCTTTTCAACAGAGCGAAACTGAGAGCTTCTAAGTAAGTTTTTAAACTGGATTTTTATATCAGTATCTGTGCATCTTATTCTTTATAGTAATGTCTATTACATGCAGTTATATAAAAATGAATGTATACTGTCCCTTTAACTGACCCCATAGACTCCAGTGCACTCTTCATAATAAAACTAATTCCTAAAAATCCTGAATGATATTCATGTTTTCCAAAGATAATTAACATTAAAAGTAGTGTTCTATGGATACAAAGTAATAAACAGTTTATGGTAGCACAGGTATATATAACAGTTTATATATATATACACAGTATCTCACAAACGTGAGTACACCCCTCACATTTTTGTAAATATTTTATTATATCTTTTCATGTGACAACACTGAAGAAATGACACTTTGCTACAATGTAAAGTAGTGAGTGTACAGCCTGTATAACAGTGTAAATGTGCTGTCCACTCAAAATAACTCAACACACAGCCATTAATGTCTAAACCGTTGGCAACAAAAGTGAGTACACCCCTAAGAGGAAATGTCCAAATTGGGCCCAATTAGCTATTTTCTCTTGCCGATGTCATGTGACTCGTTAGTGTTACAAGGTCTCAGGTGTGAACGGGGAGCAGGTGTGTTAAATTTGGTGTTATCGCTCTTACACTCTCTCATACTGGTCACTGGAAGTTCAACATGGCACCTTATGGCAAAGAACTCTCTGAGGATCTGAAAAAAAGAATTGCTGTTCTACATAAAGATGGCATAAGTTATAAGAAGATTGCCAAGACCCTGAAACTGAACTGCAGCACGGTGGGCAAGACCATACAGCGGTTTCACAGGACAGGTTTCACTCAGAACAGGCCTCACCATGGTTGACCAAAGAAGTTGAGTGCACGTGCTCAGCATCATATCCAGAAGTTGTCTTTGGGAAATAGACGTATGAGTGCCGCCAGCATTGCTGCAGAGGTTGAATGGGTGGGGGGTCAGCCTCTCAGTGCTCAGACCATACGCTGCACACTGCATCAAATTGGTCTGCATGGCTGTCATCCCAGAAGGAAGCCTCTTCTAAAGATGATGCACAAGAAAGCCCACAAACAGTTGGCTGAAGACAAGCAGACTAAGAACATGGATTACTGGAACCATGTCCTGTGGTGCGATGAGACCAAGATAAAATAATTTGGTTCAGAGAGTGTCAAGCGTGTGTGACGGCAACCAGGTGTGGAGTACAAAGACAAGTGTGTGTCTTGCCTACAGTCAAGCATGGTGGTGGGAGTGTCATGGTCTGGGCCTGCAAGAGTGCTGCCAGCACTGGGGAGCTACAGTTCATTGAGGGAACCCCAAATGCCAACATGTACTGTGACATACTGAAGCAGAGCATGATCCCCTCCCTTCGGAGACTGGGCCGCAGGGCAGTATTCCAACATGATAACAACCCCAAATACACCTCCAAGACGACCACTGCCTTGCTAAAGAAGCTGAGGGTAAAGGTGATGGACTGGCCAAGCATGGCTCCAGACCTAAACCCTATTGAGCATCTGTGGGGTATCCTCAAATGGAAGGTGTGGGAGCGCAAGTTCTCTAACATCCACCAGCTCCGTGATGTCATGGAGGAGTGGAGGAGGACTCCAGTGGCAACCTGTGAAGCTCTGGTGAACTCCATGCCCAAGAGGGTTAAGGTAGTACTGGAAAATAATGGTGGCCACACAAAATATTGACACTTTGGGCCCAATTTGGACATTGCTGCAGTTCAGTTTCTTGGCAATCTTCTTATAGCCTATGCCATCTTTATGTAGAGCAACAATTCTTTTTTTCAGATCCTCAGAGAGTTCTTTGCCATAAGGTGCCATGTTGAACTTCCAATGACCAGTATGAGAGAGTGTGAGAGCGATAACACCAAATTTAACACACCTGCTCCCTGTTCACACCTGAGACCTTGTAACACTAACGAGTCACATGACAGGCAAGAGAAAATGGCTAATTGGGGCCAAATTGGACATTTCCTCTTAGGGGTGTACTCACTTTTGTTGCCAATGGTTTAGACATTAAAGGGACACTGTACCCAAATGTTTTCTTTCGTGATTCAGATAGAGCATGACATTTTAAGCAACTTTCTAATTTACTCCTATTATCAAATTTTCTTCATTCTCTTGGTATCTTTATTTGAAATGCAAGAAAGTAAGTTTAGATGCCGGCCCATTTTTGGTGATCAACCTGGGTTGTTCTTGCTGATTGGTGGATAAACTCATCCACCAATAAAAAAGTGCTGTCCAGAGTTCTGAATAAAAAAGCTTAGATGTCTTCTTTTTAAAATAAAGATAGCAAGAGAACGAAGAAAAATTGATAATAGGAATAAATTAGAAAGTGTCTTAAAATTGCATGCTCTATCTGAATCATGAAAGAAAAAATTTGGCTTCAGTGTCCCTTTAATGGCTGTGTGTTGAGTTATTTTGAGGGGACATAAAATGTACACTGTTATACAGGCTGTACACTCACTACTTTACATTATAGCAAAGTGTTATTTCTTCAGTGTCATATGAAAAGATATAAAAAAATATTTACAAAAATTTGAGGGGTGTACTCACTTTTGTGAGATACTGTATATATATATATATATATATATATATATATATATATATATGTATATATATATATGTACTGGTAAAAATAGAGGGTATAGTGAATTAAAGGGACATCTAAGTAATTTTATTTTTTAATTAGAAATTATTTAATGCATTGGAAAAAATCTGCCAGCAAAATAAATGTTTCAAAAGAATTTAAAACTGTGTGATCTTCCTCCCGCAGCTCCTGCTGTACTTAGCATATCAATGACAAATCCGGCTTCCTCCAATCATTGCGTGCACCCCAAGGCGTCCAGCTTGTGAGGCCATGCAATAATTGGAGGAAGCCGGATTCGTCATCGAAATACTAAGTACAGCATGAGAAGCGGGCGGAGGATTGCCAGTCTGTTGTCATAAAGAAAAAGGTAAGTATTTTTTTTTTTTAAAATGCTTAAAGGGACACTGAACCCATTTTTTTCTTTTGTGATTCAGATAGAGCATGCAATTTTAAGCAACTTTCTAATTTACTCCTATTATCAATTTTTCTTTGTTCTCTTGCTATCTTTATTTGAAAAAGAAGGCATCTAAGCTAAGGAGCCAGCAAATTTTGTGTTCAGAACCATCGACAGCACTTGTTTATTGGTGCTGTCCAATCAGCAAGGAAAACTCAGGTTGTTCATCAAAAATGGGCCGGCATCTAAACTTACATTCTTCCTTTTCAAATAAACATACCAAGAGAATGAAGAAAATTTGATAATAAAAGTAAATTGGAAAGTTGTTTCAAATTGTATGCTCTTTCTGAATCATACTAATGTCCCATTTTTATATAGATATCCTACAATGCAATATTATATATTACTGAAGCTAATAGGTTGGAAAGTTTCCAGTGTCTAAAATAAATATTTTTTCTCACTCAAATTAAATGCCACATTAAATCTTCTTTTTGACAAAAAAAAGGTACAAATTAATTATAATCTCAGCCTAGGCTTTTAAGACTCTGATAATTATAAAAAGTTCAGTTGACAGAGAGTTACCTATGAAACATTTTGAATGAAGCAATCAGATGTTCTAACTAGGCCGCAGGGAGAGATCATGTGTAGATGTAAACTTGTTTGTCATCTGCAAATATGTGACAGTTGAAGCCAAATAAGATAATGAACTCACCCAGTGGAAATGTTTTGAGAGCGAAGGGAACAGTTCCAAAATCTGAGCACTGATGTGTTCCAAAAGAAGATGGATAGGACACTGTGAAAAATGCTGCACAATGCTACAGGGACATATACAACGTAGTCTCCTGCGTACACCATTCATTGATGTAGAAGATGTTAATAACTTAATAATTTTATAAACATAAACTGTGTCTAGTACTCATTTAATAGTCCGAAGCACATGTTGAAGTGGCTTCAAGAGAACTGTGTTTATTACAGAAGTGATCATCTCAATTTTATACTCTTTCAGAAGATTTATCTCACCGTGTTAAATGCAGGTCATATGCAGAAGGAATAATAAAATACTAAATCTAAATTCAATTTGATCTAGGAAACAACCAATTAACCATCAAAAAAGTCAATAACACAGAAATCTAAATAGAATTCAAGTAGCAATGTATTTAATTATTAATATTCAATTGAGAAAACATATTGCATAATAATGCAAAAGTTCAAGTTCTCACTAAAAAGTGGAGAAATGCTGAACATTAAAAGGACGTTAAAGGTATATGAAACCCAAAAAATGTTCTTTCGAGATTCAGGTAAAGCAGATTTTTTTAAACAACTTTCTAATTTACTTCTGCAATTAAATTTCCTTTGTTCTGTTGATAACCTTTGTTGAAAAGCATACCTAGATATGCTCAGGAGCAGCAGTGCATTAATAGTTGCTAATTAGTGGCTGCATATATAGATATGTATATATATATACACACACACACTCACCGACCACTTTATTAGGTACACCTGTTAAATTGCTTGGTAACACAAATTGCTAATCAGCCAATCACATGGCAGCAACTCAATGCATTTAGGCATCTAGACGTGGTGAAGACAACTTGCTGAAGTTCAAACCGAGCATCAGAATGGGGAAGAAAGGGGATTTAAGTGAGTTTGTACGTGGCATGGTTGTTGGTGCCAGATGGGCTGGTCTGAGTATTTCAAAAACTGCTGATCTACTGGCATTTTCATGCACAACTATCTCTAAGGTTTACAGAGAATGGTCCGAAAAAGAGAAAGTATCCAGTGAGCAGGAGTTGTATGGACATGCCTTGTTATGTCAGAGGTCAGAGGAGATTGGGCAGACTGGTTCAAGATGATAGAAAGGCAACAGTAACTCAAATAACCACTCGTTACAACCAAGGTATGCAGAATACCATCTCTAAATGCACAACACATTGAACCTTGAAGCAGATGGGTTACAATAGCAAGAGACCACACCGGGTGCCACTCCAGTCAGCTAAGAACAGGAAACTGAGGCTACAATTTGCACAGGCTCACCAAAATTGGACAATAGAAGATTGAAAAAAATGTTGCCTGGTCTGATGAGTCTCGATTTCAGCTGCAACATTCAGATGTTAGGGTCAGAATTTGGCGTAAACAACATGAAAGCATGGATCCATCCTGCCTTGTATCAACAGTTAAGGCTGGTATAATGGTGTGGGGGATATTTTCTTGGCACACTTTGGGCACCTTAGTACCAATTGTGCATCATTTAAACGCCATGGCCTGGTTGATTATTGTTGCTGAACATGTCCATCCCTTTATTATATTATTATAGTGTACCCATCTTCTGATGGCCACTTCCAGCAAGATAATGCACCATGTTACAAAGCTCAAATCATCTCAAACTTGTTTCTTGAACAGGACAATGAGTTCACTGTACTCCAATGGCCTCTACAGTCACCAGATCTTAATTCAATAGAGCACTTTTGGGATGTGGAACGGGAGATTCGCATTATGGATGTGCAGACGACAAATCAGTAGCAACTGCGTGATGCTTTCATGTCAATATGGACCAAAATCTCTGAGGAATGTTTACAACACCTTGTTGAATCTATGCCATAACAATTAAGGCAGTTCTGAAGGCAAAAGGGGGTCCAAGCCGGTACTAGCGCAAGGTGTACCTAATAAAGTGGCCGGTGAGTGTGTGTGTGTATATATATATATATATATGCCTTTTGTGATTTGCTCACCAGATGTGCTCAGCTAGCTCCCAGTGGTGTATTCCTGCTCCTTCAACAAAGTGTAGCAAGAGAACAAAGCAAATTTGATAATAGAAGTAATATGAAAAGTTGTTTTAAATTGCATGCTGTATCTAAATTATGAAAAAGAAATGTTGGGCTTATTGTCCCTTTAAACACCTCTTGCTAAGTCCTGTGTACAAAAATTTTAGTTAGTGTGGGACATGGAGTTGATAGATAGTGTCCAGCCTGAACATCCATTCTGCTTATCTCTTTAATAGCAGTTTGTTTCTTTCTCCGCCTCGTGCTGGTTTGGGAATGTGGTCAATTAGGATCACCCTGACTGATGCTACTGGGTGTTTAGCCTCCATCTAGTGGCATCCTTTCCGAGAAGATGCTCGTGGGTCTCGGAAAGGATGTTACAAGTGCCCAAATTGCACAACTTGCAATGGATTAATTGCAACTAAGAAATTTAATCATTCGCACAGTAGCAAAATATATACCATTAATCACTCCATCACATGTACTACCACACATGTGGTTTACATGTTGATCTGTCCAGGTGGTATGCACTACATAGGAAAAAACCTAGGGACTATCTGTGAGTGTATGGCAAACCATCGGATGGCCATAAGACAAGCAATCAAGAAGGGCAAATCTGAGCAACCAGTAAAACACCACTGGAGGAAGGCTAAACATCCAGTAGCATCAGTCAGGGTGATCCTAATTGACCACATTCCCAAACCAGCACGAGGTGGAGACAGGAACAAACTGCTATTAAAGAGAGAAGCAGAATGGATGTTCAGGCTGGACACTATCTATCCTAAGGGACTCAACTCCATGCCTGATTTTGGTTCTTTAATTTAAGAGTATCATGTATCTGTCTCCGCCTCGTGCTGGTTTGGGAATGTGGTCAATTAGGATCACCCTGACTGATGCTACTGGGTGTTTAGCCTCCATCCAGTGGCATCCTTTCCGAGAAGATGCTTGTGGGTCTCGGAAAGGATGTTACAAGTGCCCGAATTGCACAACTTGCAATTAATTAATTGCAACTAAGAAATGTAATCATTCTCACAGTAGCAAAAGATATACCATTAATCACTCCATCACATGTACTACCACACATGCGGTTTACATGTTGATCTGTCCATATGGTATGCACTACATAGGAAAAACCCAAGGGACTATCCGTGAGTGTATGGCAAACCATCGGATGGCCATAAGACAAGCAATCAAGAAGGGCAAATCTGAGCAACCAGTAAAACACCACTGGAGGAAGGCTAAACACCCAGTAGCATCAGTCAGGGTGATCCTAATTGACCACATTCCCAAACCAGCACGAGACGGAGACAGGAACAAACTGCTATTAAAGAGAGAAGCAGAATGGATGTTCAGGCTGGACACTATATATCCTAAGGTACTCAACTCCATGCCCAATTTTGGTTCTTTAACTTAAAGAGTATAATGTATGCTGTGTATAAATATGAGGGAATTAGCATGGTTCTGGATGGGGACAAGATGGGGGTTCCCTTCTGTCTATGGATTGGAGGTGTGTCCCTGATCTATGTCAGTTGTTAATTCATGTGCGCTAGCGGACTGAAAGGGTCGGCACTTTCACATGATAACTCCCTAGACTAGTTATATGGCTGACTTCCTCATAATAAACATGCATGGATCTCTTGTTATAACCAGAGGGCAGAAGAAAGTGATGTTTTAGTGATATTGGGAATAGTAAACATCAATTTACAATGTAATATGATGCACATGTCTAACTATACTTTATATACAAGATAGTAGCTAATCCACAAGCTGAATTTATTTGTAAATTGTATATAGTATTGGTAATATTGTAGGAGCGGTAAGCTGTTAATGTGTTGGAAGTTTTTTGTATGTCACTAAATAACACTAGTTTTTTATATGCCAGACCATTCAGGTAGTTCACACAATCTTCTAGTGTGGGCATCACTTGTTCACTTACCTACAAAGAGGTTTGGATTTTGTTGCATTGTATGTCATTTAATAGATAAACTAATATTCACGCCAACAATCGGATATTGTGTTCTATGGGAAGTTCCAGTATTGACGAAACCGGAAGTGACGCATAATGGAAATATCCAGTATTGAATAAACCGGATGTGATGTAATTCTCCGGTCACATGTTTAAGCGGTAAATTACAGGGGTATATGTTTTGTATTTAAGTTTATGCACTATAGGAAGATGTTACTTATAAACAACATTTTGACATTGGTTATGTGATGTTATGTGTGGGTATTTATGTCATGAAATTAGCTCTCGTCAAACCGGAAATGAATTTCAATAACTTCCGGTTCATTTGGGTGTATACACTATTGAACACCGGATATGATGTAATTTTGGCACCATTTTTTACAGGAAGTGGGAGGTATTGTGGTGTGTTTGTACACTTTATAAGCACAGTATTTGTGTGTAATAATTGTTCTGAAGAAGGGGAGACATATCCCTGAAACGTCAATAAATTTGACTATATGTTTTGATGTAAATCCTGGTTTGTTGCTGATTCTTGGAATATATATATATATATTGTATATGGTAAGTAAGGTATATACCAATCAGCACCCGTGCACATGTAACTGGTGTGTGCACATGGCACTTATAAAACACTAACAGACATTCTTCACTTTAAATTGCATAGTGTCTCTAGTATGCTGGGGCTGTACAACAAACACACACTATAGATTCCAACGTCATTTCAGGTTTGTGATCACCCTGGATCAATATTTTAATTGAAGTGTAGGGTTTTAGTTGAGAATTCTATTAAACAAACATTTTCCTTTCTCTCTTTCTTTCACTATATCTCAATTTATTTCTCATCTGTGTATTCATTGATTTATGTTAATGTACCAAGGAGAGAAATATGACTTTAGTGGATAGTGAGCACATATATAAAAAGTTATTGGCCTACATATTTACATGCATATACTACATATATAAGCTAACAATGCAAATTTCTTTCCTGTTTTTCAGTGAGTGCACTGATTTATTTTCGCAATATCTCTTCAGATGACCTCTGTGTCAGCCAATCACTGTCTGGCGAGAGATTGCCTCAGTAGTTCCTCCCACTAATGAAAATAGGTAATCTATTGTTGATGCCTGTGTCCTTCACCTCCCAACTCTGCTAAAAGGACTCAGCCAGAGTTGGCTTTTTTATGTGACTGAAATCTGTTTTTATTTTGTAAGTGCTGTAATTTTGTGTTTAATTTATTATGAATAAACAACGCTGTGAGTCGCAGATGCGCTGTGTTTTTTAGCTTATCTGTCTATTTATCTACCTGTCTGTCTGTCACTATACATAGATGCTGGATACTCCTGTGACCTCACCTTATTATGCCCATAAATATAAACATTATAAGATCTGTAAAGACAGACCAAGCAGGGAAACAAAAGTGGAGTGATATACCTAGTCCCCACCCACCATAAGCCAGGGTTAACAGTAGAATTGTCCGGCCCTGGACGCAGCAATTTCCCTGTACCTGGTAAAAACGAGCTAGTTGCTCAGCCGCAATATATCTGAAGTAACAGATTTTATATATATATATATATATATATATATATATATATATATATATATATAATAAATATTAACCCCTTCAGGAGGTAGCAGGTCCCACTAGGTCCCTGATCTTCCAGTCCTTCCTTCAAGATATCTCCCTGTGAAATATATATGAAAAGGACTTACCCTCCAGGGTCTTCAGCTGTGGAGTAGTCACAGCACATCCATGTCTGTTAGCCTTATCCGACTGCTGACAGGGACCTGAAGATACAAGATAAGCAGAGTAACCAACTCTGGTTTTCTATATAGGGGTAGCATAAATGTTGGAAGGTAAGCAAGGACTACCTGGCCATCTTCCAACTGCTAAAAGCCACCATTACTCTTACTAAAGAGGAATACATGGACACAGCATAGCCCAAATCCTCGCTTGCAGGTAAAATTACCCATTAAAGGATTATACTAGAATTTCTTTAGACACCATCTTCGCACATTCTCCTGAAATATAACGTAAAGAATGACTGGGGTTTATGGGAAGTGGGAGTGATACTTAACAGCTCTGTTGGGGCAAGGAGTTGAATTCCCACTAGTAATTAAATGGATTTGTGAACTCTCCATGCCATTGGAAAGAAAAAGGTTTTCCAGACCTTATGATAAATATATCTGGTTACAGGTTTCCTAGCCTGAATCAAGGTATCAATAACTTTCTAAGAAAAAGTTAAAAAAAAAAAAAAAGCATTCAAAAACTATACTATGAAATTCAGAGGTTTGAGATCTTGATAAAAGAAAGGGCCTTGAGAGAGATCTTTTGTTAAATTAATCCTCCAAGGCGGGCACGCGGACATCTGCACAAGATCCGCAAACCAAATCCTGCGAGGCCACGCAGGAGCAATCAAAATTGCCAAGGCTTGATCCTGCTTGATTCTAGCAATCACTCTGGATAGCAACACAAATGGGGAAAAACAGGCAAAAAATAACCTCTTTGTTTCATACTATAAAGAGATTTATTAATAAAAATAGTGTTATATTATTACTCACAGAGCACAAACAAAATAACACATATGAAGCAAACAATTAGGTAAGATGGATTCAGGAGTCCTTATATTCTGCACAATTTCTTCAATCCTCAAAAACAAAAGCAACAACGAAGGATCATAGTGCAACAATGTAGTAAGAGGGTAGTTTTCAGCCTGTTTTCCCCCAATTTATGTTGCTTTTCAGAGTGATAGCAAGAATCAAGCAGTAACACGCCTCTGCAATTATGTATTATGTGCCCTATGATCCTTTGTTGTTGCTTTTGAGGATTGAAGACATTGGCCTCTATGCATGAAGCCGTCTACTTTCCTGCATTCGCCGGCCCAATACGCTCGCCTAAGTTCGCTTAACATTGCTGCCGCGGACCTGAATAAGTTCGCCAAAGTTATCAAGAAAGCTGTCAAGAAGCCGCGCACCAAGTACGGAGCGATGAGCAGCGGACTGTTGTTAACTGACAGTCATCGATCTCGCTGCTCATCGGCTTCTTCGCAGCTTTCTTGCTAGCCTGTCACTAAGCACCCACACTATACTATACTGTTTTACCCCCTAAATCTCCGCTCCCGGAGCCCCCCGCAACTAAATAAACTTATTAACCCCTAAACCACCGCTCCTGGACCCCGCCGCAACTCTAAAAAATATATTAACCCCTAAACCGCCGCTCCCGGACCCCGCCGCAACTATAATAAATATATGAACCCCTAAACCGCCGCTCCCAGACCCCGCCGCCACCTACATTATACTTATTAACCCCTAATCTGCCGCCCTCTATACCGCCACCACGTACATAAAGTTATTAACCCCTATCCTGCGGATCCCGGACCCCGTCGCAACTAAATTAAATGTTTAACCCCTAAACTGGCACTCCTAGACCCCGCCGCAACTAAATTAAATGTTTAACCCCTAAACCGCCACTCCCGGACCCCGCCGCCACCTATATTAACCTTATTAACCCCTAAACTTAAGTCTAACACTAACACTAACACCCCCTAACTTTAATATTATTTTAATAAATCTAAATAAAAATTACTATTATTAACTAAATAATTCCTATTTTAAAATAAATATTTACCTATAAAATAAACCCTAAGATAGCTACAATATAACTAATAATTATATTGTAGCTATTTTAGGGTTTATTTTTATTTTACAGGCAAGTTTTATATTTATCTTAACTAGGTAGAATAGTTATTAAGTAGTTAATAACTATTTAATAGCTACATAGCTAAAATAAATACAAAATGACCTGTAAAATAAATCCTAACCTAAGTTACAATTAAACCTAACACTACACTATCATTAAATTAATTAAATAAATTAACTACAATTACCTAAAATTAAAATCAATTAAATAAACTAAACTATAGTACAAAAAACAAACAAACACTAAATTACAGAAAATAAAAAAAGAATTACAAGAAGTTTAAATTTATTACACCTAATCTAAGCCCCCTAATAAAATAATAAAGCCCCCAAAATAAAAAAAATGCCCTACCCTATTCTAAATTACAAAGTAATCAGCTCTTTTACCAGCCCTTAAAAGGGCTTTTTGCGGGGCATTGTCCCAACGTAATCAGCTCTTTTACCTTTAAAAAAAAATACAGCCCCCCCAATATTAAAACCTACCACTCACACACCCCTACTCTAACCCACCCAAACCCCCCTTAAAAAAACCTAACACTAACCCCCTGAAGATCACCCTACCTTGAGCCGTCTTCACCCAGCCGGGCCGAATTCTTCATCCAAGCAGGGCAAGAAGAGGTCCTCCATCCGGCCGAAGTCTTCATCCAAGCGAGGCAGAAGAGGTCCTCCATCCAGTAGAAGTCGTCATCCAAGCGGCATCTTCTATCTTCATCCAACCGCGGCTCCATCTTGCAGACCTCCGACGCTGAACATCCTGCTGGCCCGATGACTACCCGACGAATGAAGGTTCCTTTAAGGGACGTCATCCAATATAGCGTCCCTCGAATTCCGATTGGCTGATAGGATTCTATCAGCCGATCGAAATTAAGGTAGGAAAAATCAGACTGGCTGATTCAATCAGCCAATCGGATTGACCTCACATTCTATTGGCTGTTCCGATCAGCCAATAGAATGGGAGGTCAATCCGATTGAATCAGCCAATCAGATTTTTCCTACCTTAATTCCGATTGGCTGATAGAATCCTATCAGCCAATCGGAATTCGAGGGACGCCATCTTGAATGACGTCCCTTAAAGGAACCTTCATTTGTCGGGTAGTCGTCGGGCCAGCAGGATGTTCAGCGTCAGAGGTATGCAAGATGGAGACGCGGTTGGATGAAGATAGAAGACGCCGCTTGGATGAAGACTTTTACCAGATGGAGGACCTCTTCTGCCCCGCTTGGATGAAGACTTCGGCCGGATGGAGGACCTCTTCTTGCCCCGCTTGGATGAAGAATTCGGCCCGGCTGGGTGAAGACGGATCAAGGTAGGGTGATCTTCAGGGGGTTAGTGTTAGGTTTTTTTAAGGGGGGTTTGGCTGGGTTAGAGTAGGGGTATGTGGGTGGTGGGTTTTAATGTTGGGGCGGTTCTATTTTTTTTTTACAGGTAAAAGAGCTGATTACTTTGGGGCAATGCCCCGCAAAAAGCCCTTTTAAGGGCTGGTAAAAGAGCTGATTACTTTGTAATTTAGAATAGGGTAGGGCATTTTTTTATTTTGGGGGACTTTATTATTTTATTAGGGGGCTTAGATTAGGTGTAATTAGTTTAAACTTCTTGTAATTCTTTTTTTATTTTCTGTAATTTAGTGGGGGGGGGGGGGGGTTTGTACTATAGTTTAGTTTATTTAATTGAATTTCATTTTAGGTAATTGTAGTTAATTTATTTAATTAATTTAATGATAGTGTAGTGTTAGGTTTAATTGTAACTTAGGTTAGAATTTATTTTACAGGTAATTTTGTATTTATTTTAACTAGGAAGTTATTAAATAGTTAATAACTATTTAATAGCTATTGTACCTAGTTAAAATAAATACAAAGTTGCCTGTAAAATAAAATTAAATCCTAAAATAGCTACAATATAACTGTTTAGTTATAGTTATATTGTAGCTATCTTAAGGTTTATTTTATTGGGTAAGTATTTATTTTTAAATAGGAATAATTTAGTTAATAATAGTAATTTTTATTTAGATTTATTTAAATAATATTTAAGTTAGGGGGGTGTTAGGGTTAGGTTTAGACTTAGGTTTAGGGGTTAATAAGTTTAATATAGTGGCGGTGGTGTAGGGGGGACAGGATAGGGGTTAATAACTTTAAGATAGGTGGCGGCGGTATAGGGGGGGCAGGATAGGGGTTAATAACTTTAAGATAGGTGGCGGCGGTATAGGGGGTGCAGGATAGGGGTTAATAAATTTAATATACGTGGCGGCGGTATAGGGGGCGGCAGATTAGGGGTTAATAGGTATTATGTAGGTGGCAGCGGGGTCCGGGAGCAGCGGTTTAGGGGTTAATATATTTATTATAGTTACGGCGGGGTCCGGGAGCGGCGGTTTAGGGGTTAGTAAGTTTATTTAGTCGCGGCGGGGTCCGGGAGTGGTGGTTTAGGGGTTAATAATAATAATGTGTGTGGCGGTGGTGTATGGGGGACAGATTAGGGGTGTTTAGACTCGGGGTACATGTTAGGGTGTTAGGTGCAGACGTTCCCATAGGAATCAATGGGATATCGGGAAGCAGCGAACATAAGCTCTCGCTGCTGTCAGATTCCCATTGTTTCCTATGGGATCCGCCGCCTCCAGGGTGGCGGATCCCATAGGAATCAATGGGATATCGGGCAGCAGCGAACATGAGCTCTCGCTGCTGTCAGATCCCCATTGTTTCCTATGGGATCCGCCGCCTCCAGGTACGCTGGGCCGGAAAAGTGGCGAGCGTACCTGCTAGTTATTTGATAACTACCAAAAGTAGTCAAATTGTGCTGAACATGTGTTCGGAACATCTGTAGTGATGTAAGAATCTATATGTGTCGGACTGAGACCGGCGGAACGTAGCTTACGTCACTAGATTCTACTTTTGCCGGTCTGTAGGGCTTGATAACTACAGCGAATCAGCCTCGCCACAAATACGCTGTGGAATTCCAGCGTATTTGCAGTTGACGGCTTGATAACTAGAGGCCATTGTGTGGAATAAAAGGCCTTTTGAATCCATCTTACCTCATTTTTTGGTTCATATGATGTATTTTGTTTGTGCACTGTGTGCAATAATATAACACTATTTTTATTAAAATATTTATATTGGGATTTGTTCACAAGTTTTACTCAAAGGGTGTTAAACTATTTTTATTTGTACTATAAAGAGATTTAAATAAAGCCCCTGGTTTAATTCTGAAGTTGGAAGTGGAGTACTCTCTCTCATTAATACTAGATCTATCACACAAGTAAAGAAATCATGGGCCTTTAAATGATCTCAAGGCACTTGAGACAGGATCTTTCGAGAGAAGTCCTTGAACTAAAGCTTATTCAATACCGCTGGGAATGATTTCAAATACCCAGGATCCTGAAGAGATCTCTCCCAAGCCTCCTGAAAGAGACTCAACCTGCCCCCGCCAGAGACAGATATGGTATGGGGGCTGAAACTTCATGTGGTCTTGGGAGGTTGTTTGTTTTTGGACCAAGGGTTAGATTTCCAGGAGGATTTGGAGGACGAGAACTCTGGGCAGAGGGGGAACCTTTCTGAGCCTTAGATTGACAAAAGTTACAAAAATGCCCTGAAGATCTAAGCTTGCACTTAGATTTCTGATCCTGGGGCTCCCTTACCCCCTGTAACAGTGGTAATAATAGCATCCAGTCCAGACTCAAACAAAGATTTACTCTGGAAGGAGAGAGAAAGCAGACTGTGCTTAGAGACCAGATCACCAGAGATACAAAACCCAGACAAATAATTGCTACAGAATAGTCCATCATCCTGCACAAAATCTTATTTACTCTCTTTTCTAAACTGAATAAATGAACAGCATTATTATTATTATAAGTAAACTAGTGGTAAAGCCTGTGTACACGGGTCAAAATGTTTAATGAAAGAAATATACCTATCCATCCCTATCCCTCTATTCATTTAACCCCCTATTCCTCTGTCCCTGTCCCTATCCCCCTGTCCTCCTGTCCTTATCCCCCTATCCCCATCCCCTTTTCCCTATCCCCCTGTCCCTATCCCCCTTCCCCCCTATCCCCCTGTCCCTATCCTCCTTTCCAATAACTAAAATTACAAAAAATAAAAAAATCTAACAGCTAGATTACGAGTTTGGCGTTAGAGGCTGTGCGGTGCTAATGAGCAATTTATGCTCACCACTCACAGAAAACGCTGGTATTTCGGGTTTTTACAACCTAGACAAGAAGTGAGCGTTGAGCAAAATTTTGCTCCTTACCGCACTCCAATACCAGCGCTGCTTACATTAGCAGTGAGCTGGTGTAATGTGCTCATGCACAATTTCCCCATAGGAATCAACGGGGAGAGCCGGCTGAAAAAAAAGTCTAACACCTGCCAAAAAGCAGCGTAAAGCTCCTTAAGGCAGCCCCATTGATTCCTATGGGGAAATAAAATTTATGTCTACACCTAACACCCTAACATGAACCCTGAGTCTAAACACCCCTAATCTTACACTTATTAACCCCTAATCTGCCGCCCCCGACACCTACATTATATTTATTAACCCCTAATCTGCCGCCCCCTATGTCGCCGCCACCTACCTACATTTATTAACCCCTAATCTGCTGCCCCCAAAGTCGCTGCCACTATAATAAACATATTAACCCCTAAACCGCCTCACTCTCGCCTCACAAACATTAGTTAAATATTATTAACCCATAATCTGCCGTCCCTAACATCGCCGACACCTACCTACATTTATTAACCCCTAATCTGCCGCCCCCAACGTCGCCACCACTATACTAAATGTATTAACCCCTAAACCTAAATCTAACCCTAACCCTAACACCCCCTAACTTAAATATAATTAAAATAAATATAAATAAAATTCCTATCATTAACTAAATTACTAAACTAAAAAAACTAAAATTAAATACTTACCTATAAAATAAACCTTAAGCTAGCTACAATATAACTAATAGTTACATTGTATCTATCTTAGGTTTTATTTTTATTTTACAGGTAAGTTTGTATTTATTTTAACTAGGTACAATAGTTATTAAATAGTTATTAACTATTTAATAACTACCTAGCTAAAATAAATACAAACGTACCTGTAAAATAAAACCTAACCTAAGTTACAATTACACCTAACACTACACTATAATTTAAAAAAATTACTAATTTAACAACAATTAAATACAATTAAATAAAATTATCTTAAGTACAAAAAAACAAACACTAAATTACAGAAAATAATAAAGAAATTACAATATTTTTTAAATAATTACACCTAATCTAATCCCCCTAACAAAATAAAAAAGCCCCCCAAAATAAAAAAGCCCTACCCTACACTAAATTACAAATAGCCCTTAAAAGGGCCTTTTGCGGGGCATTGCCCCAAAGTAATCAGCTCTTTTACCTGTAAAAAAAATTACAAATCCCCCCAACATTAAAACCCACCACCCACACAACCAACCCTACTCTAAAACCCACCCAATACCCTAACCCCTTGAAGATCACCTTACCGGGAGAAGTGGTCCTCCAGACGGGCAGAAGTCTTCATCCAGATGGCATCTTCTATCTTCATCCATCCGGCGCTGAGCTGGTCCATCTTCCAGACATCCGACGTGGAGCATCCTCTTCAATCGACGGCTAACACAGAATGAAGGTACCTTTAAGTGATGTCATCCAAGATGGCGTCCCTTCAATTCTGATTGGCTGATAGAATTCTATCAGCCAATCGGAATTAAGGTAGAAAAAATCCTATTGGCTGATGCAATCAGCCAATAGGATTGAAGTTCAATCCTATTGGCTAATCCAATCAGCTAATAGAATGCGAGCTCAATCGTATTGGCTCAATCCTATTGACGTTAGCCGTCAATTGAAGAGGATGCTCCGCGTCGGATGTCTTGAAGATGGACCCGCTCCATGCCGGATGGATGAAGATAGAAGATGCTGTCTGGATGAAGACTTCTGCCCGTCTGGAGGACCACTTCGCCCGGCTTGGATGAAGACTTCTCCCGGCTTCGTTGAGGACTTCGGCCTGGTTGGGTTAAGACTTCTCCCGGTAAGGTGATCTTCAAGGGGTTAGTGTTAGGTTTTTTAATGGGGTATTGGGTGGGTTTTTGAGTAGGGTTGGTTGTGTGGGTGGTGGGTTTTAATGTTGGGGGGGGAATTGTAATTTTTTTACAGCTTAAAGAGCTGATTACTTTGGGGCAATACCCCGCAAAAGACCCTTTTAAGGGCTATTCGTTGATTGAAGAGGATGCTCCCCGTCGGATGTCTTGAAGATGGACCCGCTCCGTGCCGGATGGATGAAGATAGAAGATGCCGTCTGGATGAAGACTTCTGCCCGTCTGGAGGACCACTTCGCCCGGCTTGGATGAAGACTTCTCCCGGCTTCGTTGAGGACTTCAGCCCGGTTGGGTGGTTAGTGTTAGGATTTTTAAGGGGGTATTGGGTGGGTTTTTGAGTAGGGTTGGTTGTGTGGGTTTTAATGTTGGGGGGGAATTGTAATTTTTTTTACAGGTTAAAGAGCTGATTACTTTGGGGCAATGCCCCGAAAAAAAGGCCCTTTTAAGGGATATTTGTAATTTAGTGTAGGGTAGGCCCTTTTAAGGGCTATTTGTAATTTATTGTAGGGTAGTGTTTTTTGTTATTTTGGGGGTGCTTTTTTATTTTGTTAGGGGGATTAGATTAGGTATAATTAGTTTAAAAATATTGTAATTTGTTTATTATTTTCTGTAATTTAGTGTGTTTTTTGTACTTTAGATAATTTTATTTAATTGTATTTAATTGTTGTTAAATTAGTTAATTTATTTAATTATAGTGTAGTGTTAACTGTAATTGTAAATTAGGTTAGGTTTTATTTTACAGGTACTTTTGTATTTATTCTAGCTAGGTAGTTATTAAATAGTTAATAACTATTTAATAACTATTGTAGCTAGTTAAAATAAATACAAACTTACCTGTAAAATAAAAATAAAACCTAAGATAGATACAATGTAACTATTAGTTATATTGTAGCTAGCTTAAGGTTTATTTTATAGGTATTTAATTTTAAATAGGAATTATTTAGTTAATGATAGGAATTTTATTTATATTTATTTTAATTATATTTAAGTTAGGGGGTGTTAGGGTACATTTAGTATAGTGGCGGCGACGTTGGGGGCGGCAGATTAGGGGTTAATAAATTTAGGTAGGTGTCAGCGATGTTAGGGATGGCAGATTAGGGGTTAATAATATTTAACTAATTTTTGCGAGGTGGGAGTGCGGCGGTTTAGGGGTTAATATATTTATTATAGTGGCGGCGATGTCCGGTTCAGCAGATTAGGGGTTAAAAAATTTATTTTAGTGTTTGCAATGTGGGGGGGGGGCTCGGTTTAGGGGTTAATAGGTAGATTATGGGTGTTAGTGTACTTTTTAGCACTTTAGTTAAGAGTTTTATGCTACGGCGTTGTAGTGTAAAACTCTTAACTACTGACTTTAACATGCGGTACCAGTCTTGACAGGAGAGGGTGTACCGCTCATTTTTTGGCAGACTCATAATACCGGTGCTATGCAAGTCCCATTGAAAATATAGGATATGCAATTGACGTAAGTGGATTTGCGATATTTCCAAGTCTGGCCAAAAAAGTGAGCGGTACACCTGTACCTTCAAGACTCGTAATACCAGCGGGCGTTAAAAAGCAGCGTTGGGACCGGCCAACGCTGCTTTTTAAGCCTAACGCAAGACTCTTAATCTAACCGTAAATTTACAAAAAATTAAAAAAGCTAAGATTACTGAAAAAAACAAACTTAATTAGCCAAAATAAAAATTAAATATTTCTAATCTAATACCCCCTTTTAAAAAAAAAAAATCCACCCCAAAATGAAACCCTAATCTAATCTAAACTACCAATAGTCATTAAACGGGGCTTTTGTAGGGCATTGCCCTAATTTAAACAGCTCTTTTACCTAAAAAAATACTAATCCCCCCCTCTAACATTAAAACCCCCCATCCACCAAACCCCCCAAAATAAAAATAAAAACTAACACTAATAAACCTAAACTACTCATTGCCCCTAAAGGGGCATTTGTATGGGCATTGCCCTTAAAAGGGCATTCATCTCTTTTTCAAATTGTCCAAAAAACCTTAATTAAAAAATAACTGCAATCAGAATGTAAAAATAAACGGCTTTTGCATTGCCGGTACTTTTAATGCCGGTACCAGCTGGGCAGAATGAACAATTGGGTGGGACACTGGGACAGCGCCTCCATGCAGGGACAATCCAAGTCAAACTGGGACATCTGGTAAGCCTAACCTTAGTAAACATATGGAAAACCAATTTGATATATTTCAACGGTGCTATCATGCACAGATATTCATTTGCACTATTTCAGGTGTCGCCAACCTTTTGGACCTCAGGGACCACTAAACTCACAATTTTGAACACCGTGGACCACTAACATTATTTTTTTTTTTTTAAAGGTACAAACCTGTATATTGTATATGTATGTATGTGTATATATATATATATATATATATATATATATATATATACACACACATAACTAGTATAACAATAGCTAAGTTTACATTATGTATATATTTACACATTTTTAAGAATTATTTTTTGGAATTAACCAACTGAATGACAGAACTGAGCCAATAATTCCAAATGACAGATAAAGGGTGAGTGCCAACTTTTGATCTGGAAACAGAGAGGCAGAAAGTGGGGAAAAAAGAATTATGTTTAAAAGAACCACAAGACTTCCAAGTTATCTCCCCAGTTAGGAATTATTCAAAACTACTTATGATCATGGACAGACATTGGAGTCATAAATTAAGTTTATATCAGAAAGCTCTCAATATGGATGTGAGCTAACCACGACTGATGTTACTGACAATTACTATAATACTGGTGGGATATGGCTGATCTGCTGGATGGCAATTACTGGAATTCAGGTGGAATGGCTTTGTGCACGGGAAAATTATTAGAATGAAAAATAATTAATATTTAATTTAAAAAATAAAAAAAAAAGATGGAGGGGAGGAAGACAAACCGTGATGTAAGTCCATCTGAAGGAATTAGGAAAACTACTACAAAGAGGTAAAGGGAAGAAAATAAATTAAATATGAGAGAATTTATTTTTTAAGATTTTCTTTTTTTATATACTTTAATTCCACTATTTCAAGCCAAGACTGTACCAACCTCTGCTGGCTTTAGAATGGAAGCATCTTCCTCTGAGCACTGCGCTGAGCGGGAGGAGTTAAAAATACAATCTAGCTACGCAAGTTGCGCAGTACTACGCAACGTGCATAGGGAGATTGTAATTTAACTCCTCCTTGATGTCCAGCCAGGCACTGTAGGGAGTTGCGGCGCAAAGGGGGTGACACCATCAGAGGAGACTAATTCCTGCTTGATGGTGTCAAGGACCACCAACATCTTCTGGTTGGCGACCGCTACACTATTTCATTATCTGTAATCTAGATCCCTTTACCAGCACTGATTAGCCATGACCTCAATACAAACAGCAACTAAATATAAGGTATACTCCAGTCGACTATATACTCTGGATAGAAAGCTCAAACTTGAAATGTGCATTAATGCATTTCAGTTTTAAATACAAGCATTATGTACAGTAAACGTTATTACTGTTTCAGTGGCAAACACACATATGCTGTATATGGCTAGAGTATTATAATTTAAATACCATGCCTGTTTAGAGAGCTGGCGGTTTTTATATTGTCTGTGTGATTACCTAATTTGTATCCTACAAGCCACTGCTAACTGACAAGGTGTGGAGTTTTAATGCTAGCGCATAGGGGAACTCACAGCATATGTGTGTATGTCCCTGAAAAACAGTGCTAACTTTTACTAAAGGAATTTTTGCTAATTGAAGTATATTACAAACATGCTTTAAAATGTAAATGCACCCATGCACTTTTCAGTTTTGACCTTTCTATCCCTATGAAGAAGGACAGAGTAAAATATGTCCAATATCCAGTTTAGCAACTGTTTCAGAATTTAACTTCTTCCATAGTTTTTTTATCTGCCCTGTCAATATATATATAAATTTATATTACCATAACATGTGGGCTATCTGTTTTTATCGGTGCATTACACAAAAGGTTTTAAATGGATTTGTCCTTTATTCAAAAAAATCTGCAATATTTTTTCAAGACTATTTGAACAAAAGCTTTCTGCCCAACTCCATCAAAGATTAAATCTAAACCCTTTTAATCTGGTTTCAAACGATACCAGAGGTCATTAGGCTGCACAGACCAAGGGTTTGCAAGTATAAAGTCATATTTGCCAATGCCTGCATATTCTTCTGCCATATCTAAGTTTCTTCAAACTGTACAAAGCTGGGACAGACAGGGGCATACATATTTGCCCCTGTCTGCCCCAGATCATATGTGGAAGGCAGCAATGCACTGCCAGAATTTAAGATTGCATGCAAGCGCTATTTTGCACTCGCGTGCAATACCGCCTTCTGCCTGCGCACAGCCAATCATGCGCAGGCAGGAACTAAGGGGTGGAGAAGAGTCTAGGGGGTAGAATTATAAAGGGTCGAGCAGACATGATTTGTGGTGGAGAAGTTAAGGAGCAGCGGTCATATGATGGGCGTAGAATGCAGCATCCGCTGCTTAAAGGGACATTATACACTAGACTTTTCTTTGCATAAATGTTTTGTAGATGATCCATATATAAAACCCTTACAGGGTTTTCGTTTTTTTTTAATGTATAGTTTTACTTATTTTTAAATAACATTGCTCTGATTTTCAGACTCGTAACCAAGCCCCAAAATTTTAGGAGAATACTGATGTATACTTACTCCAGTTTGTGTAAAGAGTCTTTTCATATTCAAAGGAAGGGGGAGGGGTGAGTGTCTGTTATTTCCCACTTGCAGTCGGCTTTCTAGCTACCTTTTTAACAAAGCTAAACTGGGAGCTTGTAAGTAAATTTTTAAACTGTTCTATACTGGATATTTAGATCAGTATCTGTGCATATAATTCCTTATAGTAGTGTCTATTGCAGTTATAGGAAAATTGGTGCATACTGTCCCTTTAATAAATCTACCCCATCATGACTGCTGCTTGATAAATACTGACTACAGGTTCTCTTGTGAGAACCTGCAGTCGTATGAGGGCGAACGGCTTGCTAAATCAAGCCCTATTTGTTAAACTAAATAACATCTGAGATTATACATGAGCTGTTGACAGTTAATAGGAAGCCTGTAATGATATCTCACCTCTTTAAATGCATCTGTAAACTGATTATTAACGCAGGATAGGGTGACCATATTGCCGCTTTACAAAAGGGACACATATGAAAAAAGTTGAATTAGTGAAAGTTTCAATGTACAATGTAAAATCCAAAAATGGTGTTTTTGTAAAGTTGCTTACAATGGCATGTTTTATCTGAATCATGAAAGTTTAAAGGGACAGACAACACAAAAATTGTTATTGTTTAAGAAGATAGATAATGCCTTTACTACCCATTCCCCAGCTTTGCACAACCAATATGGTTATATTAACTTGCTTTATAACCTTTAAAACTATAAATTTCTGTCTGTGTCCAAGTCCCTAAAGACAGCCCATGATCACATACTTTTGTATTTGCTTTTCACATCAGGGGAAGCTAGTTCATGTGAGCCATATAGATAACATTGTGCTGATGCCCGTGGATTCTAACAACACAGCACTAATTGGCTTAAATGCAAGTCAATAGATAAAGTCATGTGATCAGGGGGGCGTCAGAAGATGCTTAGCAACAAGGTAATCAGAGAGGTAAAAAGTGTATTAATATAACCATGTTTTCTGTGCAAAACAGGGGAATAGGTAATAAACGGCTAGATTACGAGTTTTGCGGTATGAGTGAAAAAGCAGCGTTAAGGCTTTTTTTCACTACCGCTGGTATTTACGAGTCTTGCAGGTTTAGGGGCACCACACACTTTTTTGGCCGTAACGCAACGTAACTACCGCAGCTTTTAAAAAGTCCTTTTTCAATGGGACTTCCATAGCGCCGGTATTACGAGTCTGTCCTGGGAGACCAAAAAGTGAGCGGTACTCTCTATACTGTCAAGATCTATACCGTAAACTGAAAGTCACTAGTTATGAGTTTTAGGCTACAACGCCGTACCATAAAATGCATAACTAAAGTGCTAAAAAGTACACTAACAGCCATAAACTACCTATTAACCCCTAAACCGAGGCCCTCCCGCATTGCAAACACTAAAATAAAATTATTAACCCCTAATCTGCCGCTCCGGACATCGCCGCCACTATAATAAACATATTAACCCCTAAACCGCCGCACTCCTGCATCGTAAACACTAGTTAAATATTATTAACCCCTAATCTGCCGCCCCTGACCTCGCCGCCACCTACATTATACTTATTAACCCCTAGTCTGCCGCCCCCAATGTCGCCGCCACCTACATTAAACTTGTTAACCCCTAATCTGCTGCCCCTAACATCGCCGCCACCTACCTACATTTATTAACCCCTAATTTTCTGCCCCCAACGTTGCCACCACTATACTAAAGTTATTAACCCCTAACCCTAAGTCTAACCCTAACCCTAGCACCCACTAACTTTAATGTAATTAAAATAAATCTAAATAAAACCTACTATTAATAACTAAATAATTCCTATTTAAAACTAAATACTTACCTAAAATATAAACCCTAAGCTAGCTACAATATAACTAATAGTTATATTGTAGCTAAAAGGAAGACAATATACAGAGGTGAAGATGGAAAAAACACACAATATTCTGTACAAATGAACTAAGAACTGATACTCTCCTTTAGGTCAGACCGCAGCCTTCTTGCAGTCTCTCCCTTGTTACTGTGTATACATAGATAGTAGTAGTAGATGCCTCTGGTCTATTGAATGATTTTCTCTAGTAAGTGAAGAGAAAAAAGGCTTGATGCATATATTGAAGCCAATTAATATGGGTGCAGTATACTCACTCCATAAGATGAATCTATACAGCTGAAAGGGAACGTGTAGCGTCAGATGGCAAGAGTCCACAGGTTCCTGGAGTCAAATACTGAATTTACAGGTTTATCCAAAAGTGGACTATAAATGAATAGAGACCCAAATGACAAAAGTATCCAGTGTATAATTGAAAAAATTTAGTTACTTACTCCATAAATAAGGAAATTCCAGCTCAGCACAGCAAAACAAGATCTTGACAATCTTTCAACATAGGATAAAAGGTTTTATTTGCTCAACGCGTTTCAACGTATTACACGTCTTTATCAAGAGCATACATTAAAACAAGTTGAACAACAGGAAATTGGAACTAATTGTTCACCTGTATATAAACCAGCCCTGTAGCCACAGCAAACACACTCAATACTTGGTTTTACTTAACTGTTTTACTTGTTTTAATGTATGCTCTTGATAAAGACGTGTAATACGTTGAAACGCTTTGAGCAAATAAAACCTTTTATCCTTTGTTGAAAGATTGTCAAGATCTTGTTTTGCTGTGCTGAGCTGGAATTACCTTATTTATGGAGTAAGTTACTACATTTTTTTTTTCAATTATACACTGGATACTTTTGTCATTTGGGTCTCTATTCATTTATAGTCCACTTTTGGATAAACCTGTAAATTCAGTATTTGACTCCAGGAACCTGTGGACTCTTGCCATCTGACGCTACGTTCCCTTTCAGCTGTATAGATTCATCTTATGGAGTGAGTATACTGCACCCATATTAATTGGCCTCAATATATGCATCAAGCCTTTTTTCTCTTCACTTACTAGAGAAAATCATTCAATAGACCAGCGCCATCTACTACTACTATCTATTTATATTGTAGCTTGCTTAGGTTTTATTTTTATTTCACAGGCAAGTTTGTATTTATTTTAACTAGGTAGACTAGTTAGTAAATAGTTATTAACTATTTACTAACTACCTAGCTAAAATAAATACAAATTTACCTGTAAAATAAAACCTAACCTGAGTTACACTAATACCTAACCTTACACTACAATTAAATAGATTACATTTATTAAATACAATTAACTAAATTACAAAAAAAAACAACACTAAATTACACAAAATAAAAAAGAAATTATCAAATATTTAAACTAATTACACCTAATCTAATAGCCCTATCAAAATAAAAAAGCCCCCCCCAAAATAAAAAAAAAGCCTAGCCTAAACTACACTGCCAATAGCCCTTAAAAGGGCCTTTTGCGGGGCATTGCCCCAAAGAAATCAGCTCTTTTACCTGTAAAAAAAAATACAAACACACCCCAACAGTAAAACCCACCAAATAAAATCCTAACTAAAAAAACCTAAGCTCCCCATTGCCCTGAAAAGGGCATTTGTATGGGCATTGCCCTTAAAAGGGCATTTAGCTCTTTTTCCATCCAAACCCTAAGCTAAAAATAAAACCCACCCAATAAATCCTTAAAAAAACCTAACACTAGCCCCCAAAGATCCACTTACAGTTTTTGAAGACCGGACATCCATCCTCATCAAGCCGGGAGAAGTCTTTATCCAAGCGGGCAGAAGTCCACATCGAAGCCGGGAGAAGTCTTCATCCAAGCGGCAAGAAGTGGTCCTCCAGACGGGCAGAATTCTTCATCCAGATGGCATCTTCTATCTTCATCCATCCGGTGCAGAGCGGCTAGACAGAATGCAAGCTCAATCCTATTGGCTGATTGGATCAGCCAATAGGAATTTTTTCACCTTTAATTCCGATTGGCTGATAGAATTCTATCAGCCAATCGGAATTCAAGGGACGCCATCTTGGATGACATCACTTAAAGGAACCTTCATTCGAGAAGAACCGTGGAAAGAAGAGGATGCTCCGTGCCAGATGTCTTGAAGATGGAGCTGCTCCGCGCCGGATGGATGAAGATAGAAGATGCTGTCTGGATGAGGACTTCTGCCCGTCTGTTGGACCACTTCTTGCCACTTGGATGAAGACTTCCCCCGGCTTTGTTGAGGACTTCTTGCCGCTTGGATGAAAACTTCTCCCGGCTTCGTTGAGGATGGATGTCGGGTCTTCAAAAACTGTAAGTGGATCTTCGGGGGGTTAGAGTTAGGTTTTTCTAAGGGTTTATTGGGTGGGTTTTATTTTTAGCTTAGGGTTTGGGTGGAAAAAGAGCTAAATGCCCTTTTAAGGGCAATGCCCATACAAATGCCCTTTTCAGGGCAATGGGGAACGTAGGTTTTTTTAGTTAGGATTTTATTTGGGGGGTTTTGTTCTGTGGGTGGTGGGTTTTACTGTTGGGGGGTGTTTGTATTTTTTTTTACAGGTAAAATAGCTGATTTCTTTGAGGCAATGCCCCGCAAAAAGCCCTATAAGGGCTATTGGCAGTTTAGTTTAGGCTGGGGGGGGGGGGGTTATTTTGATAGGGCTGTTAGTTTAAATATTTGAGAATTTCTTTTTTATTTTGTGTAATTTAGTTTTTGTTTGTTTTTTAATTTAGTTAATTGTATTTAATAAATACAATATATTTAATTGTAATGTAAGGTTAGGTGTTAGTGTAGCTCAGGTTAGGTTTTATTTTACAGGTAAATTTGTATTTATTTTAGCTAGGTAGTTAGTAAATAGCTAATAACTATTTACTAACTAGTCTACCTAGTTAAAATAAATACAAACTTGCCTGTGAAATAAAAATAAAACCTAAACTAGCTATAATGTAACTATTAGTTATATTGTAGCTAGCTTAAAGTGTCAGTAAACCTTAAAAATAATGTTATATATACACATAGTGCAGAATTATATAACATTATATTAGCCAAACTTTGTAAAACCTAATATACCCTTTTAATTTTTTTTAAAAACGGCTGTTTTACAGACCCGCTCTCTGTGCTCTTCTGAGCGGGTCTGTTTGTTTCACACAGCACATCGGGCCAGCTGTCTATTCACAGCCCGGCCCGACTGCGCCATTATACACAGTGCAGCTCGCTCCTGCTGTCAGACAGAGCAGGAGCGAGCTGCACTTAGTGTTATGGCGCGGTCGGGCCGGGGCTGTGACTATACAGCTGGCCCGATGTATGTACAAAGTTTGGCTAATATAATGTTTTATAATTCTGCACTATGTGCAGAATTATATAACATTATTTTTTAGGTTTACTGTCCCTTTAAGGTTTATTTTACAAATAAGTATTTAGTTTTAAATAGGAATTATTTAGTTAATGATAGTAATTTTTATTTAGATTTATTTTAATTATATTAAAGTTAGTGGGTGTTAGGTTTAGGGGTTAATAACTTTAGTATAGTGGCGGCGACGTTGTCGGCGGAAGATTAGGGGTTAATAAATGTAGGTAGGTGGCAGCAATGTTAGGGACAGCAGATTAGGGGTTAATAAGTGTAGGTAGGTGTCGGCGGTGTCGGGGCAGCAGATTAGGGGTTAATAAATATAATGTAGGTGTCGGCGATGTTGGAGGCAGCAGATTAGGGGTTAATAAGTGTAGGTAGGTGTCAGCGGTGTTGGGGGAGGCAGATTAGGGGTTAATAAATATAATGTAGGTGTCGGCGATGTTGGGGGCGGCATATTAGGGGTGTTTAGACTCGGGTTCATGTTAGGGTGTTAGGTGTAAACATAAATTTAGTTTCCCCATAGGAATCAATGTGGCTGCGTTACGGAGCTTTACGCTCCTTTATTGCAGGTGTTAGGATTTTTTCAGCCGGCTCTCCCCATTGATGTCTATGGGGAAATTGTGCACAAGCTCGTAAAACCAGCTCACCGCAGCGCTGGTATTGGAGTGCGGTATGGAGCTCAATTTTGCTTTACGCTGCAATATTGCCTGCTAACGCCGGGTTTTTGCAAACCTGTAATACCAGCACTGTAGGTAAGTGAGCGGTGACAATAACTTGCAAGTTAGTACCGAGCAGCTCTTACCACAAAACTCGTAATCTAGCTTAAAGGTATTATCTATCTTAAAAAAATAAAAGATTTTGAGTTGACTGTCCCTTTAATTTTGACTAGACTATCACTTTAAGTATAGCCTATAGATAAGCTGTGTAAATATAGCAAGTAAATACATTACACTCCTGGGCAGGGTAAAAAAGATAAGTAATAAAATGTTAATTTCCAATTGTTATCACTATGTATTGGGATTTGGTATATAGGCAGAGATATGATAAGGAAGCATTTGTGTGTAAATACAGTGATAAAATTAGTAGATTTCCCTGCAAGCTCAGCCCATTTTGGTGAGTTGTGGTGTCAAACAACAAAACTAGTTATTTCATATACAAAACAAACATGTCTCATACATTTTTTACAGTGTACTGTCACTCTAAGAACTAGATGGAAACTGTCGGCTAGATTTAGAGTTCTGCGGCCAAAGGGGTGCGTTAGCTACGCATGCTTTTTTTCCCCCGCACCTTTTAAATACCGCTGGTATTTAGAGTTCACAGAAGGGCTGCGTTAGGCTCCAAAAAGGGAGCGTATAGCATCATTTACCTCCACTGCAACTCTCAATACCAGCTGTGCTTACGGACGCGGCCAGCTTCAAAAACGTGCTCGTGCACGATTCCCCCATAGGAAAAAATGGGGCAGTTTGAGCTGAAAAAAACCTAACACCTGCAAAAAAGCAGCGTTCAGCTCCTAACGCAGCCCCATTGTTTGCTATGGGAAAACACTTCCTATGTCTGCACCTAACACCCTAACATGTACCCCAAGTCTAAACACCCCTAACCTTACACTTATTAACCCCTAATCTGCCGCCCCCGCTATCGCTGACCCCTGCATATTATTATTAACCCCTAATATGCCGCTCCGTACACCGGCGCAACCTACGTTATCCCTATGAACCCCTAATATTCTGCCCCTAACCCCCTGCCAACCCCTATATTATATTTATTACCCCCTAATCTGCCCCCCCCCCAACGTCGCCGCTACCTACCTACAATTATTAACCCCTAATCTGCTGGCCGGACCTCACCACTAATCTAATAAATGTATTAACCCCTAAAGCTAAGTCTAACCCTAATACTAACACCCCCCCTAAGTTAAATATAATTTTTATCTAACTAAATAAAATAAATCTTATTAAATAAATTATTCCTATTTAAAGCTAAATACTTACTTGTAAAATAAACCCTAATATAGCTACAATATAAATAATAATTATATTGTAGCTATTTTAGGGTTTATATTTATTTTACAGGCAACTTTGTATTTATTTTCACCAGGTACAATAGCTATTAAATAGTTAATAACTATTTAATAGCTACCTAGTTAAAATAATAACAAAATTACCTGTAAAATAAATCCTAACCTAAGTTACAATTAAACCTAACACTACACTATCAATAAATAAATTAACTAAACTACTACAAAATAAATACAAATAAATACACTAACTAAAGTGCAAAAAATAAAAAAAAGAACTAAGTTACAAAAAATAAAAATATAATTTACAAACATTATAAAAAGTCCGAAGTCTTCCTCCTATCCGGGCGATGTCTTTATCCAAGCGGGGCTGAAGAGGTCCATCATCGGGGCTGAAGAGGTCCATTAATCCGGCTGAAGTCTTCATCCAAGCGGGGGCTGAAGAGGTCCATCATCCGGCTGAAGTCTTCAGCCAAGCGGGGGGCTGAAGAGGTCCATCATCCGGCTATCAAGCGGCATCTTCAATCTTCTTTCTTCTGGCTCCATCTTCATCCCGCCGACGCGGAACATCCTTCCTCCACGACGAACTCCCAACGAATGAAGGTTCCTTTAAGGGACGTCATCCAAGATGGCGTCCCTCGAAATTCTGATTGGCTGATTGAATCAGCCAATCAGATTCAAGTTCAATCCGATTGGCTGGATCAGCCAATCAGATTGAGCTTGCATTCTATTGGCTGATCGGAACAGCCAATAGAATGCGAGCTCAATCTGATTGGCTGATTGGATCAGCCAATCGGATTGAACTTGAATCTGATTGGCTGATTCCATAAGCCAATCAGAATTTTCCTACCTTAATTCCGATTGGCTGATAGGATTCTATCAGCCAATCGAAATTCGAGGGACGCCATCTTGGATGACGTCCCTTAAAGGAACCTTCATTCGTCGGGAGTTCATCGTGGAGGAAGGATGTTCCGCATCGGCGGGATGAAGATGGAGCCAGAAGAAAGAAGATTGAAGATGCCGCTTGATAGAAGACTTCAGCCAGATGATGGACCTCTTCAGCCCCCGCTTGGATGAAGACTTCAGCTGGATGATGGACCTCTTCAGCCCCCGCTTGGATGAAGACTTCAGCCGGATGATGGACCTCTTCAGCCCGATGATGGACCTCTTCAGCCCCCGCTTGGATGAAGACAACGCCCGGATAGGAGGGAGACTTCGGACCTTCTTCTGGACGGATCGTGATACCCGGCGTGGTGAAGATAAGGTAGGAAGATCTTCAGGGGCTTAGTGTTAGGTTTATTTAAGGGGGGTTTGGGTTAGATTAGGGGTATGTGGGTTGTGAGTTGGGGGGGTATTGTATGGGTTTTTTTACAGGCAAAAGAGCAGAATTCTTTGGGGCATGTCCCGCAAAAGGCCCTTTTAAGGGCTGGTAAGGTAAAAGAGCTTTTCAATTTTTATTTTACAATAGGGTAGGGCATTTTTTTATTTTGGGGGCTTTGTTATTTTATTAGGGGGCTTAGAGTAGGTGTAATTAGCTTAAAATTGTTGTAATATTTTATAATGTTTGTAAATTATTATTTTATTTTTTTGTAACTTAGTTCTTTTTTTATTTTTTGTACTTTAGTTAGTGTATGTATTTGTATTTATTTGTAGGTAATTTATTGATAGTGTAGTGTTAGGTTTAATTGTAACTTAGGTTAGGATTTATTTTACAGGTTATTTTGTAATTATTTTAACTAGGTAGCTATTAAATAGTTAACTATTTAATAGCTATTGTACCTGGTTAAAATAAATACAAAGTTGCCTGTAAAATAAATATAAACCCTAAAATAGCTACAATATAATTAATAATTATATTGTAGCTATTTTAGGGTTTATTTTACAGGTAAGTATTTAGCTTTAAATAGAAATAATTTATTTCATAAGATTTATTTTATTTTGTTACATAAAAATTATATTTAATTTAGGGGGTGTTAGTGTTAGGGTTAGACTTAGCTTTAGGGGTTAATACATTTATTAGAGTAGCAGTGAGGTCCGGTCGGCAGATTAGGGTTAATAATTGTAGGTAGGTAGCTGCAACGTTGGAGGGGGGGCAGATTAGGGGTTAATAAATATTATGTAGGTGTCGGCGGTGTTAGGGGCAGCAGATTAGGGGTACATAGGGATAATGTAGGTTGCGGTGGTGTGCGGTCGGCAGATTAGGGGTTAAAAAAATTAATAGAGTGGCGGCGACGTGGGGGGCCTCGGCTTAGGGGTACATAGGTAGTTTATGGGTGTTAGTGTACTTTAGAGCACAGTAGTTAAGAGCTTTATGAACCGGCGTTAGCCCAGAAAGCTCTTAACTCCTGGCTTTTTCTCTGCGGCTGGAGTCTTGTTGTTAGATTTCTAACGCTCACTTCAGCCAAGACTCTAAATACCGGCGTTAGAAAGATCCCATTGAAAAGATAGGATACGCAATTTGCGTAGGGGGATCTGCGGTATGGAAAAGTCGCGGCTGGAAAGTGAGCGTTAGACCCTTACCTACAAGACTCTAAATACCAGCGGTAGGGACAAAACCAGCGTTAGGACCCCCTAACGCTGGTTTTGACGGCTAACGCAGAACTCTAAATCTAGGCGTGTGTTTGCAACCATATAATTGCATTCTTTGTACCCTGACACTCCTAAATTATGTACAGTGGCTGGATATGTGTACGAGCTATCTTATATCTAACCTTAATTGGACAAAGCAAATACATTTAGACAATCAGCCAAGGGGTTTGTCCAGGCCACGCAAAACAAAGCATGCTATTGTAACAAAATAACAATTTTAAATTGTTTCAAATATTATTTTGAAAGCAGATCCTTTTCAATGCATCAAATCATTTTTAAAGCATAAATAAAAAAATGATGTACCTTTAAATGAAAGGAAATGGAGACAAAATAAATAAAGTATATCAAAGTTGTTTTCTATGTATAATTAAACATATTATATATTATAGTCTCAAGATGTTTATTGTCCCCTTAAAGGGACATGAAACCCAAAAATTTTCTTTAAAGGACCAGTCAACACAGTAGATTTGCATAATCAACAAATGCAAGATAACAAGACAATGCAATAGCACTTAGTCTGAACTTCAAATGAATAGTAGATTTTTTTTCTGACAATTTTAAGTTATGTCTTTTTCCACTCCCCTAAACCACGTGACAGCCATCAGCCAATCACAAATGCATACACGTACCATGTGACAGCCATCAGCCATTCACAAATGCATACACACTTATTCTTGCACATGCTCAGTAGGAGCTGGTGACTCAAAAAGTTTAAATATAAAAAGACTGCACATTTAGTTAATGGAAGTAAATTGGAAAGTTGTTTAAAATGGCAAGCTCTATCTGAATAATTTTGATTGAGTGTCCCTTTAATGATTATCTTGTGATTCTGACAAAGCATGTCTTGTTTACTTCTATTATCAATGTTTCTTTGTTTTCTTTCTATCTTTTGTTGAAAAGCAGGATTGTAAGTCTAGGAGCTTGCACGTGGCTGGAGCACAATATGGCAGCAGTTTTTAAAGAATGTTATCCTTTTTGCAAGAGCACTATATGGCAGCACTATTTCCTGCCATGTAGTGCTCCAGATACCTACTTAGGTATCTCTTCAACAAAGAATACCATGAGAACAAAGCAACTTTGATCATTAAAGTAAATTGGAAATTTTTTAAATAATTGTATGCTCTGTCTAAATCACAAAATATATTTTTTTTATATTCCCGTTAAATATAAATGTACATATATAAGGGTCTTCTCATTCTTTGCTAATATCATGCAATCTAGGACATATTTCCTTTTTAACCTCGTCTATATTAATCTTCAAGCTAATAGAGAAAATCATATTAAAATGTACTAGTGTCATATGTGTAAATCAAATGGAATAAACAGATACATATCTAAATCTATAAGAATGGCTTATTAGTATTCTCTGCAGACAGCTGAGTAATGCCTTGATCCATTCATTTCAAAGCCAATATACATGAGCATATATTTTCCCTTTTCATTGACACGCATTGTTTATTTATGAGCTTTTCTTTCTATTGAATTTGCAGCTTGTTTAGATTTAAGTAAACCATGATATGATGTTGATTTTTTTTTCTTAGTGGAATTCTTACCTTAACTAACTTTTCATCTCTTTATAGTGGAATAAATAAAACAGCATTTAGATTGTGGTAAGAAAAAAAAAATCTCGATACCCATTTAGAGACCATTAAATGTGACATTTCAATAAAGCATAACATGTTTCGTTATTGCAAGTGAAATATTATACCTTTTGCTGTAAAATACATCTAAAAAATGTGCTTGTTTTACTTTCTCCCAGGGAGGTATGGGTTAATCTTTTAGGCAATTTATGTAAGCTTTTGTTTACTTCACCCTCACCCTTAAAGGGACACTGAACCCAAATTTTTTGTTTGTGATTCAGATAGAGCATGCAATTTTAAGCAACTTTCTAATTTACCTCCTATTATCAATTTTTCTTCGTTCTCTTGCTATCTTTATTTGGAAAAAAAAACATCAGCTTTTTTGGGTTCAGACTCTGGACAGCACTTTTTGATTGGTAGAAGAATTTATCCACCAATCAGCAAGGACAACCCAGGTTGTTCGCCAAAAATGGGCCGGCATCTAAACTTAGATTCTTGCATTTCAAATAAAGATACCAAGAGAATAAAGAAAATTTGATAATAGGAGTAAATTAGAAAGTTGCTTAAAATTTCATGCTTTATCTGAATCACGAAAGAAAAAAATTTGGGTTCAGTGTCCCTTTAATATTCTCAGCAGTCACATGTTTGTAAAAGGTGGATTATCATTTTTGTATCAACAATCCTGATCGGAGAATCATTAATTGCAATAGTAACTAAGGTGACTCAGTGCTAAACCACCTTAAAAGTACATTCCAGTCAAAATTAGAATCCATGTGGATGCATTTCAGTTTTGTATTGAAGCATTTTTGTAATATTATATTAGCAAACATGCTTCTAATAGAAGCAATAGCTACTTCAAAAGTGTTCCGTGCCCCAGCATTTTTAACACAGCACTTGATCAGAAAGCCTAAGGTTCTTATACCATCTAGTAATGACTCAGTTTGTTAATTTCTGACATTATACAAGCCCCACTGGTGCTCTGAGCAGGTACAATATTTAAAATGCTGGTGCCCTGAGAATATTTAGCTATGCTTCACATGCGCGTACAGAGAAAAATGTTAACACTAAAACAGTGATACATTTTACTAAAAACATTTGCAATATTTGTATATTGCAAGTATGTTTGTATTTATATATGTAATTCATCTATGTGCATTTCAATTTTGTCTGGAATGTCCCTTTAAGGGAAGATATAAGGGCAAACTTCCCAGTCTCACTCAACTGCACATGTGCAAACAGTTAATGCTATAGCTAAATATTAGTTTGTGATTGGTTAGCAGGGTTCTTTTGTTCTGGGGAACAGGAAAATCAATGAAATGAACAAACATAAACAAAATTCTCATTGACAAAATAAAGCTGCAGTTTCCATTGCAAAATTATTCTCAGATATGAAGGTTCAAAATCATCTAGTTTATAATTTGTGTTTACTGGTCCTTAAAGGGACATTAAAGTATTTTTTTATGCTTTGATTAACCCCTTCTACTTATTTGTCACATCGGAACAAAGTAAAAAACTGAAATCATGCAATCGTATATTTCAAATGATGGGATTGTGTCAGGGGGGAGTGCCTAACGCTAGGCACACCCTCTAGCCCTCAATCCCATTCAGGAAGCGGCTTTGGCTTCAGTACAGCCAAACGGCGATGACGTTCTATGCCATCCTAAGGGCTTTAAAGCCCAGTGCGGTTAGGACGACATAGAATAGCATAAAGCCGTGAATGGGTTAATCTAAAAAGGAGGCATTTTAAAAGTTATTAGTTTTATGCCTGTTTGTTTTTTTATTTGTTGATCCTTTCCTGAGTTACTTTTTTTTCATACTGGTTAAAGATGGCACTGTACATCTATTGAGCAGTAGGCGTTTTTTACCAGCCGGTAAGAAATCTGCCCCTAGCAATTAATTGTGCACAAATATGCATTTCCTAATTTAAACAGCTTTAAATGGACAGTAATCAAAACATCCCTGTCAACCAATGAAAATACAAAAGTTAAAAGGGCAATAAAGCCAAAATCAAACTTTCACAATTTTGGATAGAGCATTCAGTTTTAAACAACTTTCTAATTTACTTCTGTTATCAAATTAGTTTTGTTCTTTTTGTATCTTTTGTTGAAAAGTATACCTATAAAATCTCAGAAGCAACAATGCATTACTGGGAACTTGCTGCTGATTGGTGGCTGCATACATATCCCTCTTGTTATCGACTCATCCAATGTGTTCAGCTAAGGTCCAAGTAGTACATTGCTGCTCCTTCAACAAAGGACACCAAGGGAACAAAGCAAAGTTGATAACATAAGTCAATTGGAAAGTTGATTAAAATTGTATTTAACATTAAATGGACAGTCTAGTCCAAAATAAACTTTCATGATTCAGATAGGGCTTGTAATTTTAAACAATTTTCCAATGTACTTTAATCACTAATTTTGCTTTGTCCTCTTGGTATTCTTAGTGAAAGCTTAACCTATGAGGTTCATATGGTCTAATTTCTTAGACCTTGAAGGCCACCTCTTTTCAGAATGCATTGTAACAGTTTTTCACCACTAGAGGGGTGTTAGTTCATGTGTTTCATATAGATAACACTGTGCTCATGCACGTGAAGCTACCTGGGAGCCAGCACTGATTGGCTAAACTGCAAGTCTGTCAAAAGAACTGAAATAAAGGGGCAGTTTGCAGAGGCTTAGATACAAGATAATCACAGAGGTAAAAAGTATAATAAATATAAATGTGTTGGTTATGCAAAACTGGGGAATGGGTAATAAAGGGATTATCTATCTTTTAAAACAATAAAAATTCTGGTGTAGACTGTCCCTTTAATTTTTAAAGGTTAATAATAACTGTATTGTCCATTTAACCATATAAGCATGTTTTTGCTTAAAGAAAATATTAAGTAAAGCTATTTAAATTTAAATGTAAACTAATATACCAGTGTCAGCTGTGCACTAATGCTCGTTGCCTTTTCAGTAAGCGTTAGCGGGAAGTACCCATTATCCAATGAGCATTAGTAGGAATTGCCTATCATCCAATGACCATTAGTACAAAGCACACAACTGGTACAGCTGTAGCATCAAAATCTATATAAATTTAAAAAGTGTTCACTTCTCATTTTTATGCAAAACAAAAAAAAGTTTAGATGTTGCTCTTAGTACCGTATCCCTTTAAAGAGATACTGAGCGCGCGCAAAGATTCTGAAGTGTACGCTCTTCTAGGCCAAGACTAAAGAGGATCAATATGCGCAAGCGCTGAGCCAAAAATATCATTTAAATGCACAGTGGCCGTCCATGTTGACCCTACCTACGTAGCCCACCATTATTGGACTCGTATAATTAGTCCAATGGTGGATTTGGCAGAGAAACAATTTACAAATAGAAAACAATTCCAGACATCTAAAAGTGAGTAATTGGCAAGCCTAATATTATTTTTCAATCTTGCAAACTAAGAAAAAAAAAATTTTTGTTTTTCATATCTCTTTAAAGCAGGGATGGGGAACCTTGGCCCTCCAGATGTTTTAGAACTACATTTCCCATGATGCCTCAACTGGACTTCAGGGAGCCTAAGCATCAAGGGTAATGTAGTTCTGAAACATCAGGAGAGCCAAGGTTCCCCATCCCTGCTTTAAAGGGATAGAAAGATCAAAAATAAAATGTGCATAGGTGTATTTTTTAATTTGAAATAACAGGCATGATGTTTAAATACTGGATGGAGCAAGGGCCCTCATGGAAGATGTGAGTATGCCACATAAAAGCAGTAATAATTTTGTTAGAAGCATTTTGCTAATGAAAGTTTATTGCAAAACTGCTTATATTTCAAATTGAAAATGCACCCATGCACATTTAAATTTTGACCTTTCTGTCCCTTTAAAGGGATATGAAACACAAAAACGATTTTTTTTCTTAGTTTGCAAGATTATAAAATAATATTAGGCTTTTCAGTTGCTCACTGTTAGATGCCCTGGAATAATTTCTATTTGTAAATCATTTCTCTGCCAAACCCATCGTTGAAATCGTTATACAAGTCTTATAATGGTGGGCTACCTAGGTAGGGTCAACATGGATGCTCACTGTGCATTTAAATTATATTTTTGTCCCAGCGCATGCACTATACTTCTCTTTAGTCCTTGCCCTGGAAGAGCGTAACACTTCAGAATCTGAGCATGCGCTCCGTCAGGTATGCAATGTCGGATGAGTGGGATCTAGAAAAATTGTGCATACAATAAGTCTATCCATTTACTGCGCAAGCGATATAGAGCGTGCTTAGCCTTCATGAATATGTTAAATCTATGTTGACTGCGGCTTCACGATTGGCTGCTGGATTTTAATGAAGATCAGCCTGCTTTTCAGGGAGGTTGCTCACACGAAATGTTAAAAAATAACACTAATATTATGAATATTTGTAAATTAGTTTTTAAATACAACAAGTGAATTTTGTTTTGTTTGCCTTACTGTATGTCAATCAATACTTTAAAAACATAAATTTTAACCAAAGTTTTATAACCCTTTAACTTAAAGGGACAGTCAGGTCAAAATTAAACTTTAACAATTCAAATAGGGCATGCAATTTTAGACAAATTTAGACAAAAGTGTATTAATATAATCATATTGGTTATGCAAAACTGGGGAATGGGTAATAAAGGGATCATCTATCTTTTTAAACAATAACATTTTTGGTGTAGACTGTCTCTTTACGCTACATACAAAAAATATTTTTAGATATCAAATTTCTATACTTAAAAGGGTGGACTTATTTTACCATATTTTAAACAGGAAATATCCTACACATGGTTTCAGAGAGTGTTTCTCCTACTATGATATGATGCCTGTATATGACTTAAAGGATTTTTAACTTTTGTTTTTTATATGCAAAACGGACCATATATTTTAAATTACAATTATCACAATTAATACAAATCTAATCTTCCTTATTCTGTGTTGAAACAAAGCTCCGTTTCTTAATAGAAGAAAGTTTTATTTCAACCGCATGACATCACTTCATCCAGCCCTCAAATACGGTCCGTACACGGTATAACACACTGACCAATCGGATGGTGAGTATTTGCATATAATTATAATCCTATTGCGTCAACCAACGCATGTGCAATTTGATTTGTGTACTCTCGCATGCGCATATTGCGGCACAGAAGCCGACATTACCAACACAAGATTCTAAATAACGCATGCGGTGACATATTCGATGACGTTTAGCTATCTCGCACATGCGCATCGCGTCGAAGAGTCGCCATATTCCAACTGGAGTTGTCAGCCCGGATTGGAAATCGGTAACATATAGAAAGTTAGTGGGTTTGGAAAAATTGAAAATTTCAGAGACAAATAGATTAGAAACGGTAAGTATTTGAAACGTGATTGGCATTGAAAATGTCTATTTCAATGTATACTTTTGAACTATGAGGAATTAACTTTTGACTACAGTGTCCCTTTAAAAGGACATTAAAATCCACTTGCATATGTGTAAAAAAAAGGTAGCTTGTCCCACACTCCCTGGAGAAGCCAAAAATAGAAAAGATCTGTAACCTGTGCTTTATAAATGCTTGCAAATTTGCTTTTTGGCTTGTCTAGGGAGCGAGGGACAAGCACACGTTTTTAACAAAAGCAAGAGTTATTGATGTCCTTCTAAAGCACAAACAAGTAACTTATGATTGTACATCCAGGCTTAGACACATTTTAAAATAGGTACTGACTGTTGCCTAGCTATATCATTCTACTATTAATTACTCTTATATATTTTCAACTGAATATAAAGATAGAAATTGTAAAGCAATCAGCTTAACATTTATTCTTTTAAAGTTTATTTTTATTCTGCAGTTTATGTCAGAAAAATGTATCTTGATTTTTTTTTTATTTAATAAATAACATCAATATTTATCAACAAATTCTTAACAAATGCCTTCAGCAAAACAGTTGGAAATCTTTGATTAATTCAGACATCTCAGCAGTCAGCTAACAGAAATCTTCTGCTTATTCCGTAATAAAATTTTAAAACTACAACAGCTACCTCTAGTGGTAATTTGCAAGACTACACTGGACTGTAAACTATAATAATGAACTCTGATTTGCTGCAAATGAGCATTGGTGGGGCCCAAACTGGTAAAATAGATCAGTGTTTCTCAACCGTGGTCAAAAGCAATGTGAAAAAGTGAAGTTAAGCGCTCAAAGCACGGGTGTATCTAGGAGATGTGTATTTAAATAAAGGGACCAGTGTCCAGTATGTAATCAGCGAAAAAATATATTCATCAAAGTATTTATATGTAATAATATATAGGAAGGAATATATATATATGTACCAGAACAGAGACAGAGGCGTAAATATAGTTCAAATGGAAAATTTCCAAGGCAATTTATTATACTAATAAAACAGAGGTGTCAAGATGTCTAAAATGATACAAAATGATACAATGTAAAACAAAGGGACGTCTCCCTTAATAAATGTATAGATACATAAAATAAGCATAAAAGAACAATAAGAAAAAGTACTTGCGCTTTAGCGAAAAATGTACTGATGTCCCAAGATATTGACTTGCCAAGTAACAAGAAAGTAACTGTCCAGTTGTAGGCTTAAATTGCCTGTATATGGTGGTTGGCGTTACTGGATGAGAGAAAAGGGCGCCTTTTTGTGTAAAGGTGACGTGACGTCACGTTTTAAAATGGTAGGTGATGTTGCCGTGGCAACCCCTATTCCTAAATCTGTAAGGAAATCCTGGGGGATCTAAAGATAATCTTTGCACTCACGAAAGATGATAGCTTTGTTATCGTGAGGAAAGACTAGCAGGATCTTGAAATTTAGAAATGGGTCTTTGCGGTCGCTAGTAGCGACTAGTTTATCCTTTGTTGAGGGACTTGGCGGTCGCAAACAGCGACTAGGAGAAATATACAGATCCTTCCAGTTGAAGATAAGGTGGTCGTTAGTAACGACTTGAGGATCTTTTAAGAAATGTAGGTTGGTCTTTGCGGTCGCCGGTAGCGACTGGTGTATCCTTTGTTGAAGAACTTGGCGGTCGCAAACAGCGACTAGGAGAAATATACAGATCCTTCCAGTTGAAGATAAGGTGGTCGTTAGTAACGACTTGAGGATCTTTTAAGAAGTGTAGGTTGGTCTTTGCAGTCGCCGGTAGCGACTGGTGTATTCTTTGTTGAAGAACTTGGCGGTCGCAAGTAGCAACTAAGGAATTCTTTGGTTTAGGATGAGGTGGTCTCCTAGTGTGCATCAAGAGGAAGAAAACAAAGGATCAGCTGTAGAGCCGGCACCCCACAGCTCAAACCAGACACTCCCATAATACTAAGCTAATCAGTGCCCTAACCGGTATAGGTAATAACTGAGCAAGAGACAGAAGTGTTTGTAGCTGGGGTTTACAGCGCGGCTTCAAGATCAGCAAAAACAGTTACACTGCTTGTCTTATTTTGGAGGCATTTTCTTCTAAAAGGTGACATCGGACAAAGAAGACAGCTCATTCCATTCTAAGAGCTGAACTTAAAAGGATCACTTAAACAGATGCTGTATTCTTTGGCTCTGGACTGCAGGGAGTCAGGTTCTTTGTTTGCTGCAGCCCTATATTTAATGCTCTTCAGTATAAGGAATTTCCATTTGAATTTCTATGTGCATGCTGGCACCAACTGACAACTAACTCCACCAACTGCTGTGCCGTTTGGCACCAACCTTGCTACAAAGAAACTCCTAGTCGCTACTAGCGACCACAAAACCGACTGTCTCCTAAGAATTTCCTAGTCGCTCCCTGCGACCGCCAAGTTCCTCAACAAAGGATAACCCAGTCGCTACCAGCGACCGCAAAGACCATCTTACTTATCCTAAAAGATCCGCGAGTCGTTACTAACGACCACCTCATCCTAAACCAAAGAATTCCTTAGTCGCTACTTGCAACCGCCAAGTTCTTCAACAAAGGATACACCAGTCGCTACCGGCGACCGCAAAGACCAACCTACACTTCTTAAAAGATCCTCAAGTCGTTACTAACGACCACCTTATCTTCAACTGGAAGGATCTGTATATTTCTCCTAGTCGCTGTTTGCGACCGCCAAGTTCTTCAACAAAGGATACACCAGTCGCTACCCGGCGACCGCAAAGACCAACCTACACTTCTTAAAAGATCCTCAAGTCGTTACTAACGACCACCTTATCTTCAACTGGAAGGATCTGTATATTTCTCCTAGTCGCTGTTTGCGACCGCCAAGTTCTTCAACAAAGGATACACCAGTCGCTACCGGCGACCGCAAAGACCAACCTACACTTCTTAAAAGATCCTCAAGTCGTTACTAACGACCACCTTATCTTCAACTGGAAGGATCTGTATATTTCTCCTAGTCGCTGTTTGCGACCGCCAAGTCCCTCAACAAAGGATAAACTAGTCGCTACTAGCGACCGCAAAGACCCATTTCTAAATTTCAAGATCCTGCTAGTCTTTCCTCACGATAACAAAGCTATCATCTTTCGTGAGTGCAAAGATTATCTTTAGATCCCCCAGGATTTCCTTACAGATTTAGGAATAGGGGTTGCCACGGCAACATCACCTACCATTTTAAAACGTGACGTCACGTCACCTTTACACAAAAAGGCGCCCTTTTCTCTCATCCAGTAACGCCAACCACCATATACAGGCAATTTAAGCCTACAACTGGACAGTTACTTTCTTGTTACTTGGCAAGTCAATATCTTGGGACATCAGTACATTTTTCGCTAAAGCGCAAGTACTTTTTCTTATTGTTCTTTTATGCTTATTTTATGTATCTATACATTTATTAAGGGAGACGTCCCTTTGTTTTACATTGTATCATTTTGTATCATTTTAGACATCTTGACACCTCTGTTTTATTAGTATAATAAATTGCCTTGGAAATTTTCCATTTGAACTATATTTACGCCTCTGTCTCTGTTCTGGTACATATATATATATTCCTTCCTATATATTATTACATATAAATACTTTGATGAATATATTTTTTCGATGATTACATACTGGACACTGGTCCCTTTATTTAAATACACATCTCCTAGATACACCCGTGCTTTGAGCGCTTAACTTCACTTTTTCACATTGCTTTTGCCACTTTGTATTCTTGGAGGGGAATTCACTAGTTAAGCTGGGTACTGTCCTTTAGCACCTATAATTTCCTTTTTTCTCAACCGTGGTCCTCAAGTACCCCCCCAGGCTAGGTTTTTATTATAGCTGAACTAGAGCACAGGTGAAATATTCAGCTGATGGGTGAAAGCAGGATTCCAATTTACTTCTGTTATCAAAATGTGCACAGTCTTTTATATGAACACTTTCTGAGGCACCAATTCTTACTGAGCATGTGCAAGAGTTCACTGTGTATATATTACAGGCAAAGTGTGAAATTCAGGCATTCTATGGAATGCATAACACATTTTTGGCAAAGTATGAAATTAGCTTTTCCGCTCTGATCTTATATATTTTACCAAGACATTTCATAGAATGCCTAGGTATTCTATAGAATGCATAATAGAATAGATGACGGGACACACACACTTTATGAACTAATTGAAACCTATGAAACCGAAACTCATTTCAAATAGAATAGAAAACAAAGATGAGAGAATTTGATGAATTAAATGGTATCTGAAACTTAAATGGGAGAAAAATCTTCTAATGAACATTACATCATCGTTTCAGTCTTCTCAGATGAGAACTTTTTATTAGTGAATGCTAAACTGAACAAAAATGTATTCGGATGAACATTGCATACTTTTAGTCTTCTAGTTATTGCAGCACTCTGAACTTGAATGACATTTTACCAAACTTTGTATTTCAATGTATAAATAAAAGGGAGACTGGCCATCTTCCATTAGTTAAAGCCCTTCATCCAAGTTCAGGTGTACTCATGACAGTGTAATGGAGTTGTGTATATAAAGCCAGGGAGTCTCATTCTATTATGAAGAGAAAAAACAGGAATGAGTCAGCCCATAAAGGCAAAGTACTGTAGTGTTAGGACCAGTCTATATTGGGACACCTTGTAAGTCGGTGACTGGCTAAGCAGAATATGGCTATATTGAGTGACTAAGATCCCAATTTTAATATAAAAGCATAGATGTTTTTGCAGGCAATTTTTTGCAGCATTTAAAAATGTGATTGTGATGAGAGCAGGATGTGATGTCACTAGTTGGGGGCGGGGCTTAGGTCCGGTAGTCTGTGTCGCAGTTAGTTAGTGAAATCAACCTGACTAGATGTATGTTTCTGTGCTCTCTAATAAAATAGAGTTGTACCATCATTGCTGTGTCCTGCATATGTCCTGCATCTCATGACATGGTGTCAGAAGTTCTGGACTGCGCTTCTGTTCCTGATCGATTGCAATGTCAAAGTTTACCCCACCTGAGCCTTTTGACTTCTCTCAGCCTGCAGCTTGGTCCACATGGCGTCAGCGGTTTCAGCGCTTCAGGATTGCTTCCAAACTGAACAAGGAGAGTGGTGATGTACAAGTTAATTCTCTTTTATACTCTATGGGGAAAGATGTGGAGCCAGTGTTCAATGCTTTTACTTTTCAAGAAGGGGAAGAATTCAACTTTGATATAGTTATGGATAAACTCAGTGCCCACTTTGTGCCCAAAAGAAATGTGATTCATGAGAGAGCTTGTTTTCACAAACGTAATCAGCGTGTGGGAGAATCTGTGTAGTCATTTGTGCGCAGTCTGTATGAACTAGCTGAATTCTGTGAGTTTGGTGTTGCTAAAGAAGAGCAAATCAGAGACAGAATAGTTATTGGAATTGCAGATGCTGAAGTCTCACTGAAGCTGCAGTTAGAGCCTGATTTAACATTAGATGGGGCTATTAGGATGGCCCGCCAGAGTGAACTGGTGAAAAAGCGCTGATCTGAGGTCTGAGAGTATTGTGCATGAAGTGCAACAGTCCAAGAAAACTGCTAGTGAAAGGCACAGTGTGAGCAGTAGATCTAAAATAATGGAAAGGCCTAGAAGTGGATGGGCGCAACATGCCTGATGCACACGGTGCTACCGTGCCCATGATCAGAGTGTTATATGCCTTGCCAGAGATAAAAGATGCAGAAAATGTAACAGAATGGGCCATTTTGAAGTGGTGTGTAAAACTGAATACATTAAGGAAATGCAGGTGGACAGTGACCAGGAGGGTCAGGAAGTGTCTTTTGTGGGATCCGTTGTGGAACGGCCAAGCTCAGAGGAAGATTGGAAAGTTACTTTTACTGTAATGGGAGCCAAAGTTGATTTTAAGATTGACACAGGAGCAGATATCACTGTAATGTCTTTTGCTGAATTTATGAAACTGCCTCGACAGCCCCAGCTGGCGAAGGTTACTACAAATGTCCATAGTCCTGGTGGCCGCATTGAGTGTGTGGGGAAATTTCTTGCCAGCTGTGAGTACAAGCAAAGAAAGTTCACCATGTGGGTGCATGTGATTCGAGGTCAGTGTGTTAACAATTTATTGAGCAGAAAAGCAGCCTGTGACTTGGGCCTCGTGGCCAGAGTGAATGAGATTTCCGAAGATATGTTTGGCAAGTTGGGCCTACTGAATTGCAAACCAGTCCGTATAGCACTTAAAAGTGACGCAGTCCCATACAGTATTTCTACTCCCCGTAGAATTCCGTTCCCGCTCATGCCTCAAGTGGAGAAAGAGCTTATGCGCATGAAGTCTATGGGGATTATTGAAGAGGTTGTTGAAGCGACTGATTGGTGTGCCCCCATTATTCCAGTTGCAAAGAAAAACGGAAAGGTGCGCATCTGTGTGGACCTGAAAAGGTTGAATGAGGCAGTGAAGAGAGAGAGATTTGTGCTGCCGACATTAGAAGATATAGCTCCAAAGTTGGCTGGGGGCGAAGTTCTTTTCCACATTAGACGCTTCTAGCGGCTTTTGGCAGATCCCCCTGGATCCAAAGTGCCGCAAACTGACTACCTTTATCACACCGGTAGGTCGTTTCTGCTTCTGCAGACTCCCCTTTGGGATATCCTCCGCTCCTGAAATCTTTCAAAGGGAAATGAGTTCTCTCCTGAGTGACCACGTGGGCACAGCGGTCGTCATGGACGACATTCTAGTGTATGGGACTACAGTGGAGGAGCATGATCAGCGTTTAAGTTGTGTGCTACAGGCTATCAAAGATTCTGGGATGAAGCTGAATAAAGAAAAATGTCATTTTAGGAAAACTGAATTATGTTACTTTGGGCATATCATCAACGGGGATGGCATCAAGCCAGACCCCGAGAAAATTTGTGCTATTGAACAGATGAAAAGTCCTTCTGATGTACATGAGCTGAGACAGATATTGGGCCTTGTAAATTACGTGGGCAAGTTTCTTCCAGATTTATCAACAGTTTTACACCCTATCACAGAGTTGCTTAAGAAAGACGTTGCCTGGGTCTGGGGACCTTCACAAGAAAAAGTTTTTCTGCAGGCCAAGTCCCTGCTGGGGTCTGCCCCAGTGCTGGGGTTCTACGACCCTTCAAAAAAGACTGTGGTTAGTGCCGATGCAAGCAGTTATGGGTTGGGGGCTGCACTCTGCAGTTAAATGAAAATAAACTACAGCCCATAGCCTACTGTTCCCGTACTCTGATGGTTGCGGAGTCAAAATACGCTCAAATTGAGAAAGAGTGCCTGGCTGCAGTTTGGGCCTGTGAGCGCTTTCAGCGTTATCTAGTGGGTTTGGAGAAATTTAGTCTGGAAACTGACCACAAACCGCTAGTCCCTCTAATCAACTCTTATGACATTGACTAAACACCCTTGAGATGCCAGAGACTTTTAATGAGACTGCTCAGGTTCAATGTTCAGGCAGTGCATGTGCCGGGGAAACAACTGGTTGTGGCAGATACACTATCCAGGTTCCCGCTGGCTGCTGCTGAAGAATCCTCCACAGAATCTGATGTGAAAGTATATGTTGATTCAGTTCTGGCCTCTAAGTCCATTTCTTTAAGGAAACTGGAGGAAATAAAGAAAGAGACATATTTGGACACAGATCTGCAAGAGGTTATAAAGTACATAAAAGAAGGCTGGCCGAGAGCCGGGCAGCCTGGATGTCTTTAAGTGCTTACCAGCCAGAGAGGTCGCAGCTCATGGAGCTGGAGGGGTTGGTGCTGTTCCAAGACCGCATTGTAATTCCTGTCAGCATGAGGAAGGAGATGTTAAACAGGATTCACGATGGCCACTTAGGCATTACAAAGTGCAGAGAAAGGGCAGCTACAGCTGTGTGGTGGCCTGGGATCAGCTCCGACATTGCAAATCACGTGTCTAAATTTGCTTTTTGCCGGGAACGCCGGCCTACTCAGAGAAGGGAGCCCTTGATTTCTACTCCGCTGCCTGCGGGGCCGTGGCAGAAAATAGCTGCTGATTTGTGTGAACTGCACGGAAAAAAGTTCCTTGTTGTGATTGACTACTATTCCAGGTATTTGGAAATTGCACCCCTGAATGATATCACAAGTCAAGCTGTTATCATTCGCCTGAAAAGCTTGTTCACCCGGTGGGGCATTCCAATGGAGCTGGTGAGTGATAATGGTATGCAGTTCGCTTCTACAGAGTTCAGTGCTTTCAGCAGGGAATACGACTTTGTACATTCCACGTCAAGTCCACATTATCCGCAGGCCAACGGAATGGCTGAAAGGGCAGTTCAAACAACAAAATTCATTCTAAAGCAATCTGAGCCGTACCTGGCCCTCTTGTCATACAGGGCGACGCCCATTCAAGCTACCGGGTTTAGCCCGGCACAGCTGATGCTAGGACGCCAGATTTGCACCACTTTACCCTCAGTGGGTGTCTTCAAGCCGCCTGGCCCTGTTCCTCGGGACGAAGTCCTTAGGAGGGATGAAGAGGCCAAAAAGGGTTATCGTTTCTAATACGACAGGAGACATTTTGTCAGGCCCTTACAGGAACTTAATGCGGGGCAAACTGTCAGAATTAAACTGGATGATGAGAAGAAATGGAAGATGCCTGCTACGGTAGTTGGCTGCTTTCCAGAACCAAGGTCTTATACAGTCAGCAGAATAATCCCATGGTCACTGTGGACTAGGGTAGTCTACCCTGATATCCAAGTCAGGATGTAATTTATGTGTTTATATTTTCTGAACCTATCTGTTTATATATTGTTCGGAAAAAAAAATGTTGTTGTATACTCTGTTCGTAAACCTTGTTATTTGTTATATTCAAATGTATGCTTCGCCTTTGAAAAAGGGGAAGATGTGATGAGAGCAGGATGTGATGTCACTAGTTGGGGGCGGGGCTTAGGTCCGGTAGTCTGTGTCACAGTTAGTTAGTGAAATCAACCTGACTAGATGTATGTTTCTGTGCTCTGTAATAAAATAGAGTTGTAGCATCATTGCTGTGTCCTGCATATGTCCTGCATCTCATGAGAGTGATGTTAATTTTCAATGGATGTGCGCCAATACCCCCTGTTTCGAATGACATTTTACACAGATGAGAAAATTGGATTAACAAATTGGTATCCGAAACCTACCAAAGTCTATGAACAAACTGAAACAGGGGCAATTGTCCAAGTTTTGAAAGTAAACCTCACATTTAGTGCCTCCACACTTATTGTATATTGCTTTTTAGAGGACAAATATGGCTTTCTTTTGACATCAAATATTTATATATGAACAATTAATATGAATAAAATCTGAAAGTGAGAAATTAAGAAATATTTTCCAAGCACATTCACGCATTTTCATTGTGCACATCATTATCATGTACAGGTTTTCTGGGAATGTGGGTAGTTACAGGCCCAAATATTTACAAGGAAATTTGACAAATTGATTTTCTGAGCCTATGTTGCCTTTAATGGGATAGTCTAGTCAAAATGAAACTTTCATGATTTAGCTAGAGCATGCAATTTTAAGCAACTTTCTAATTTACTCCTATTATCATTTTTTTTTTGTTCTCTTGGTATCTTTATTTGAAAAAGCAAAAATTTAAGCTTACGAGCTGGCCCCATGAAGGCAAACCATTTGCAACAGTAGACAACCCTGGTTATTTTAAATGGGGTATGTCCAGTCTTTTTTTTTGTAGCCATTTAGTCACAGAAGCTGGCCAAATTTAGTGGCCGTATTTGTGTGTGTGTGTTTTTCATACAAACACAACACTTTCACTGTTTATATCATCATCCGTATATCTTGTACTGCTATAATACACTCATATTTGCGTTCAGTGATGTCCTACAAGTACAACAGTGCCCCCATGTTCAGGTTTTTTGGGGGTTTTGAAGTTACAGTCTTCATGTATGGAAATTTGACTCTCTGGGCCTACGTCACCTTTGAGATAGTATGGCAGCCCAGGAATGAAAAGTGCCCCTATGTGGCATACCATTTGCAAAAGTAGACAACCCACGGTATTCCAAAAGGGGTATGTCCAGTATTTTTTTCTAGCCACTTAGTCACAAAACCTGGCCAAATTTAGTGGTCATGTTTTGTGGGGGGGTTTTGCGTTTTTCACACAAACACTGCACTTTTACTGTTTTATCATCATCCTTCTATGTTTTACTGCTATAAAACACCCATATATGTTTTAAGCAAAGTCCCACGAGTAAAACAATACTATAATATACAGGTTTTATGGGGTTTCGGGAAGTTACAGGGCCAAATATGGGGCCTGTCCATTTCAGTCTTCATATATGGAAATTTGTCACATTGATATTCTGGCCTATGTCGCATTTGAGGCAGTGTGGTAGCCCAGGAATGAAAATTACACCCATGATGGCATACTATTTGCAAAAGTAGGTAATCTAGGGTATTCTAAATAGGGTATTTTGAGTTGCTTTGTTTCGCTAATTTATCATGACCTTAGAATGGCTGGGTTAATGTAAAAAGGGAAAGGCCAAGGTTAGAGGATACATAAAGTCAGAGTAGTTGGTATAACAAGTCAATAAGTTTGTACAGGCAGCTGATAAAGAGTAAACAGGAGGTCAGGAATACAGAATAAAATTTAGAACAATCAAGAACACATACCGAGTCATTTGAATCAATAATTTAACTCTGTATGGAAGACTCTGATACAGTCTGTAATACATCGGCCACTTAGAGATGGGCTGGAAGGGCAATAGTACCTAGAGTTCCTCTTAACTTCTTTTTTTAACAGACTCTGCACTTTTTCTGGGGTGACATTTGCAGGCTGTTGGGGGGATCCTACAAGGAAAGTGATTGTCGCAAAATCTATGGACATTCTTTGATGAAAATGTGGGAGGATTAGATGGCTGGTTAAACAAAATATCTGATAAAAGTTTGACATGATTAAGGACTTTTGAGACTGAAATGTTGTCTCAGTTCTGTTTCACCTTGACCCCTATGGAAAAATAAAGGACTTGATTTGATTTCCTGTGGCTGGACGTTTCTGTTTCTTGTACATGATGGACTGGTCTTCCCTGTCCGTGCATTCAGGCGTGGAGATGCTGCCCAAACCACTCTACTAATAAACCTGCTTTTTTTTTACAGCACATTTGAATTATTTGTACAGTGTATAAGGTTTTGGTCTTGTGTTGATTTTTTGTTATTTTTGTGTAACTTAGTGGGGTTTGTTTAAAGGGCCGTTAGGTGTTAGGTAAAGTAGGGTTAGATTGCATTTGGGGTTTTGCGGTTTAGGTTAAATATTTATTTTTATTTACTAAGATTTTTTTTAAATTTTTTTTATAACTTATGGGGTTTAGTTTAGAGGAGATTAGGTGTTAGGTTATTTTGCATTGGGGTATATTGCGTCATAGGGGTTTAATAGTTAGATACTTGCAATGGGTATGTGGTGGCATAGGGGGTTAATAGTTATATACTTGCGGTCAGTATGTGGCGGCATAGGGGTTTATAGTTATTGACATAGGGGTTAATAGTTTATTGTGGTTGGTATATAGCGGCATAGGGGTTTATAGTTAGAGACTTAGGGGTTCATAGTTAGTTTATTGCAGGGGGTATATGGCTTCATAGTGGTTTATTATTAGAGACACAGGGGTTATGTGGCTACATAGGGGTTAATAGAGAATTGCGGTGAGTATGTGGTAGCATAGGGGTTAATAGTTATCAACGTAGGGTGGGTATGTGGTGGTTTAGATTTTTAGTAGTGTAGTGTTATTTTGTGATTGTGGGGAACTTGGGTTTATGAGTATTAGGATTAGTGGTCAGGGACAGCAGTTCTATTCAAGGGATCCCTTTACTATACATCACCAATATGGTCAGCGATGCTGGGTGTTATCTATAGCCACCATCGCCGACCAATGGCATGTATAGTAAATGCCTCTAGGCAATGCCGCTATTTCAGGAGCTTGAAATATTTCGATAAGCTTGCTCGACAAAGAATCAGATGCGTTTCAATATTTTGCTGCCTCGTAGCACTTTCGATGATAGGCACCTAAGTATTGAGCTTTGGTTTACAAACATATATAAGATAAGGAGGGATGTGTGTGTACACAAAGTGATAACATAATGAGATCTGATTTTACCTGCAAACTCAATCCATTGTAATCTGCTGTGGTTTCAAAGCACAATACCAGCTATTCCATATGCCCAAATAAACATGAATATGCAATTTCTTATATATTCTATACTCTGCAGCAGGTAGAGCAAGTCATTGGAAACACATTAAGGGAAAAACTATTTTATAGTATACTGTCCTTTTAATGAAAAAACTATTATGTTTGTATTGAAAGGATACTTTAATTGGATTAATTGAAGTACAATTCAAACAATAAATCACAAATGAGTATGTTTAACAGAGTTGAAAATGATTTTGGCAAAACCCAGAATTGTTGCTGTTAGCAACAATTAGCAGTGACATTTACAATTCTGATGGTGGGTTTATTTCATTCCTGAGCTCACATAGAATTGTTTGGGCTGCTGGTGTTTGTGTGAATTGTAAAATGTCAATTCTTACTCACCGATAACATTATGCATCTTAAATTCAAGCACCAGAAGCGCTCAATGAAGTTTGCATTTATATGAACTGCTGATCAGCTGTCAGCTGACAACCCTAGACAGTTTATTAAATAAAATTAGATGGAGATACACAAAATAACTTACACCATGATGCTTATTATCTGCTCGGCAGTCTAAGGACAGGCATGGCCATTTTACTATGGCAATTTTTATTATGATGAATAATAAGTGATAAAAAAAAATCCCTTAAAGAAAACTTTGTATATTAAATGGCACTGGGGATAATGCATTAACCCCTTATTGACCAGACCATTTTCAATGTTCTTTCCCTTAAAAGGACTGGGGCTATTTTTACATTTTTGCTGTGTTTGTGTTTATCTGTAATTTTCCTCTTACTAATTTACTGTACCCACACATATTATACTGTATATAGTTTTTCTCGCCATTAAATGAACTTTGTAAAGATACCATTATTTTCATCATATCATAGAATTTACTATAAAAAAATTATAAAGTATGATGAAAAAATGGAAAAAAACACTTTTTCTAACTTTGACCCCAAAATCTGTTACACATCTACAACCACCAAAAAACACCCATACTAAATAGTTTCTAAATGTTGTCCTGAGTTTAGAAATACCCAATATTTACATTTTCTTTGCTTTTTTGCAAGTTATAGGGCGATAAGTACAAGTAGCACTTTGCTATTTCCAAACCATTTTTTTTTTTTCAAAATTAGCAATAGTTACATTGTAACACTGATATCTGTCAGGAATCCCTAAATAACCCTTCACGTATATATTATTTTTTATTAGACAACCCAAAGTATTGATCTAGGCCCACTTTGTTATATTTCATGCCACCATTTCACCACCAAATGCGATCAAATAAAAAAATTGTTAACTTTTTCACAAACTTTAGATTTCTCACTAAAATTATTTACAAATGGCACAAATAGTTGTAAATGCTTCTCTGGGATCCCCTTTGTTCAGAAATAGCAGACATTTATGACTTTGGCTAAATGCCGCTGTGCACCACACTTGTATTATGCCCAGCAGTGAAGGGGTTAATTAGGTAGCTTGTAGGGTTAATTTTAGCTTTAGTGTAATAGAAAACCCAAAGTATTGATCTAGGCCCATTTTGGTATATTTCATGCCACCATTTCACCGCAAAATGCGATCAAATAAAAAAAAATTGTTAACTTTTTCACTAACTTTAGGTTTCTCACTGAAATTATTTACAAACAGCTTGTGCAATTATGGCACAAATGGTTGTAAATGCTTCTCTGGGATCCACTTTGTTCAGAAACTGCAGACACATGGCTTTGCCATTGCTTTTTGGTAATTAGAAGGCCGCTAATTGCAGCTGCGCACCACACTTGTATAATGCCCAGTAGTTAAGGGGTTAATTAGGTAGCTTGTAGGGTTAATTTTAGCTTTAGTGTAGAGATCAGCCTCCCACCTGACACATCCCACCCCCTGATCCCTCCCTGACCCCCCCCCCCCTCAAACAGCTTTCTTCCCTCCCCACCTCACAATTGTCACCACCATCTTAAAGGGCCACTGTAAGTAAATATTTTCTATGCCTGTTACTAACTAACTACCCCAAATACACTTTTTATCAATAGCATTTCATTAACATATCTCTACCGTATATCAGAAATCTTGTCTGCAAATTTAATTGTTTTCCAAACCCACTCCGCGGGTATCCTTTGCTCTGTACCAATCCGTTTACAATACCTAGGTTTCAAAATGGCGCTTTAAACACAATTCCATTGGTTTAAGTATTTTGAACATACAGTGCTGAAAATAGTGGGCAGGATAACGTGACATCATCAGCAAATAAAAGATATAACTTTTAGAACGTTATGAAACTTCGTTTTGGAGAAAATATAGGTCAGTAGGTTTTAATTAATGTTTATTAACTTTAATATGTTAGTTGTTTGGCTTAAAAATTATAACGGAAAGTAATCCTTTAAGTACTAGCAGAAAATGTGACAGTACTAGAATAAAAGGCTTTTTTTTATAGTTATTCTGCAGTGTTGTAACCCCCCTTAGCCCCTAACCTCCCTGATCCCCCCCAAACAGCTCTCTAACCCTCCCATCTCTACCTAGTTACTGCCATCTTGGGTACTGGCAGTTTGTTAAAAAAAAATGCCTTTTCTGTTAATAAATAAATAAAACCCCAATTTTCTGTAGTGTAGCTGCCCCCCTCAATACCCTCCCCCTCCGAGAACCCTTGCACAACATAGATTCTCCCCTCCCACTCCCTCCTTCTCATACAATTTAACATTATTGATGGCAAATGATGCCGCACGCTCTCTGCATCGATGGGTAAAAAAGGGAATACGATAAAAGTTTAGTGGGAGATACTCTTCAAATATGCAAACTACGATGCAAGCAAATATGCATAATTTTTCGTGTTGTGTCCGGGACTTACCCCATATGAGCTCCAGTCACCCCCTTATTAACGAACCTATGATTACGGCTGCGTGCCGAAACATGTAAGCTTTGGTGTCACGCTCACACACACCTATCTTGTATGCTGTCTTCTAGCCTATTTGGCGTTTTAACTGAGCCCAATAAAAGTTGGATTTTATTTTGAACTAAAGCTGGATCCTGCCCTTCTTTGTGACTTTTTAAAAAAGGGAATACCCTGAAAGCATCTGGAAGCGATCACGATCACTTCCAGGGCTTTAAACCCCAGAGGACGTATTTTGATGCCAATCTTTGCTTTTAATCTAGAATTATCTGGTCCTCAATGTCCCTTTAATTTTGTGGAACTAAAATGTTTTTTTGCATTCCATTGTGACCTGCTGAAAAACTCCATGTAAAAAATATTTAAATGAATATGAACAGTTCTCATTTAGTAAAGAAAATATGTTAAACCAAAGTAGATATAAAAAGAAACTGATTGTGTTAAAAATAGCAAATAACTTACTTGTTTTCTAGTTAAATGAGCACTTACAAATTCTCAGTGTAACTACTGCCTGCAGGGAGATGAGAACTGACATTACATATCTTAAAGGGAAATAAAACCCAAATGTTTTGTTCATGATTCAGATAGAGCATGCAATTTTAAACAACTTTCTAGTTTACTTCTATTATCAATTTCTCTTATCTTTTGTTAAAAAGCAGGGATGTAAGCTTAGGAGCCGGACCATTTCTGGAGCACTAGGTGGAAGCAGTAGATTTTCTACCATGCAGTGCTCCAGATACCTATCTAGGTATCTCTTCAACACAGAATATTATGGGAACAAATCAAATTTCATAATAGACGAAAATTGTAAACTTTTTAAAAAATGATTTGCTCTGTCTAAATCACAAAAAAAATGTTTTGAGTTTCATATCCCTTTAAGTTCTACTGTCACATGTTTTTTACAGCAAAAGTACTCTACTGAACATGGGCAAGATATTGACTGGAGCTAGAGCAGGTGTCTCCTAGCAACCGCTTCAAAGGAAAAGCTATGCCTTCCTGAGAGACAAAGGGGTTGTGGCAAGTAATGAACCCTACACAAACTAAGTAAAAAAAAAAAGAAAAAAAGGAAAGAAAGAAAAGGCTCTATTTTCTGTTTAAATGCTTAAAAAATTCTGGTACTTTGGTACTGAAGGGGTTAAGGAACATGAAGCCCCAAATTTTCTTTATCTAAATCATGAAAGAAAAAAATTGTGGTTCATGCCCCTTCAGTAAGAAAATTATGTTTTTTCCAGTTCTGAGAATTGGAATTGCAAATGGCAGGCTTCACACTGATCTATTGCTAATTGGTCTCGGCAGGGAAAGCGTGTGTCTTTGTGTTTGTCATTGTCTTTCTGAGTGCTTGAGTGTGTTTGTGAAAGAGTGAGTGTATGTGTATGTGAGAGAGAATGTGTGTGAAATCATGTGTTAGTTTGTAAGAGTGTGTCTGAGAATGTCTTTCTGTGTGAGAGTGTGTCTTTGTGTGTGTGTGAGAACTTGTCTTTATGTGTGTGTGAGAGCGTGTCTTTGTGTGTGTGAGAGCGTCTTTGCGTGTGTGTGAGAGCATGTCTTTGTGTGTGTGTGAGAGCATGTCTGTGTGAGAGCGTGTCTTTGTGTGTGTGAGAGCGTGTCTGTGTGTGTGTGAGAGCGTGTCTTTGTGTGTGTGTGAGAGCATGTCTTTGTGTCTGCGTGAAAGCGTGTCTTTGTGTGTTTGTGAGAGCGTGTCTTTGTGTGTGTGAGAGAGTGTGTCTTTGTGTGTGTGTGTGTGAGCGTGTGTGTGAGAGCGTGTCTTTGTGTGTGTGTGAGAGCGTGTCTTTGTGTGTGTGTGTGTGAGAGCGTGTCTTTGTGTGTGAGAGCATGTCTTTGTGTGTGTGAGAGAGCATGTCTGTGTGTGTGTGAAAGCGTGTCTTTGTGTGTGTGTGAGAGTGTGTCTTTGTGTGTGTGTGAGAGCATGTCTTTGTGTGTGTGTGAGAGCATGTCTTTGTGTGTGTGTGAGAACTTGTCTTTGCGTGTCTTTGTGTGTGTGAGAGCATGTCTTTGTGTGTGTGTGTGCGTGTGTGAGAGCGTGTCTTTGTGTGTGTGTGTGAGAACTTGTCTTTGCATGTCTTTGTGTGTGTGAGAGCGTGTCTGTGTGTGTATGTGAGAGCGTGTCTTTGGGTGTGGGTGTGTGAGAGAGAGCGTGTCTTTGTGTGTGTATGTGAGAGCATGTCTGTGTGTGTGAGAGCGTCTTTGTGTGTGTAAGAGCGTGTCTTTGTGTGTGTGTGTGTCTGTGTGTGTGAGAGCATGTCTTTGTGTGTGTGAGAACGTGTCTTTGTATGTGTGTGTGAGCGAGAGTGTCTTTGTGTGTGTGTGTGAGAGCGTGTCTTTGTGTGTGTGTGAGAGCATGTCTGTGTGTGTGTGTGAAAGCGTGTCTTTGTGTGTGTGTGAGAGTGTGTCTTTGTGTGTGTGTGAGAGCATGTCTTTGTGTGTGTGTGAGAGCATGTCTTTGTGTGTGTGTGAGTGTCTTTGTGTGTGTGTGAGAGCATGTCTTTGTGTGTGTGTGAGAGCATGTCTTTGTGTGTGTGTGAGAGCATGTCTTTGTGTGTGTGTGAGAGAGCATGTCTTTGTGTGTGTGTGAGAGAGCATGTCTTTGTGTGTGTGTGAGAGAGCATGTCTTTGTGTGTGTGTGAGAGAGCATGTCTTTGTGTGTGTATGAGAAAGGGAATGTGTGAGTGTGCGTGTGAGAGAGTGTGTGTGAGATAGAGTATGTAAGAGTGTGACTATGTGCGAGTTTGTGTTATGTGTTATCATACATAGTGCGTACTCTGCATGGTGCAAAAATGTTCAGCCCTACCTCCCACGGATGTATACAAAAAAAAAAGAAAAAAATACCAAGACAAATTTGTCAGCATTCTGTTAGTGAAGCACAACAAGTTGAGATACTTCACAAGGGCAATAGAGTCTTATGATTTTTTTGTATGCTTGGCAGTAGTACAGGTGAAAATTTTTTAACACGCCCACAGAAAGCCGACTGCCATCTCCTTGTTTGAGCCTTCGAGGTCTCTGGGACACCTTTCTGTTCGTCTAGCAAGACCAATTTTCCATAACAAAAACATAATAACATAACACAAATATTTACATTAAAGTGAAAAAAAATTACCTGCACTCCTTTAAAGAGCATGTAATTGACTATCGAACCTGCAAAGCTATGTGTTTCACACCCTCAAAGGGGTTTAACACATGAGTAAATCACGACTATGGAGTCACAGAGCACTGCTGGTCCTGAGGGGAAACTGGCACTAACCCAATCAGCAGTGCTAGTTACACAACCCAGCTGTGCAACTAGTGCTCCTGATTGGCTCAGAGCAGTTTCTGCTAGGGACCAGTAGTTCTCTGTGACACCTGAACAGTACTTTAGTGATGGTAAATCCTAGCATTTTTTAAACGCTAGGATATACCAGTGCTACAAATAAAGGGGACTTTCAGTCATGAAGTATAAAAAATGTCATGCATTAAGTTCTTTTATTTGCAGCGTTTATGCTGAGCACCTCCGGGCGCCCACAAAATGCTGTTTTTCATTGAGGTGACGTTTTCACCTCTTAGCCAATAGCCGTGCGGGCCAATCGGCATTATACTGTATGGCTAGCAGGTTATTGGCTAAGAGAACGTTATTGACAATAAGGAATTTTTATGTTGGTGCCCAGGAGGTGCCAATAAAGGTACTTTCAGTATGAAGTTTTTTTATACTTCACGACTGAAAGTCCCCTTTATTTTTGCACTGGTAAATCCTAGTGTTTCTAAAATGCGGTGATTTACCATTGCTTTAATTATGTGAAGAAAGTGATGTGCCGTGGGCGGCCAGAGGCGCTGTGTTAGCGATTTACTTTCCTTACAGTTAGAGTGAGTTTAACATTGTTTTTTACAAAACAATGAAACTAGCGTTTATTTTTAGTGATAGTAAATCCTTGCTTTTGTTATACGCTTGAGTTTACCATCACCATGTTTCCAAAGTTTCTGCCGTTGTAATTGTTTTTCATCTTAGAATGAAGTTCTCCTTTAATGATGAAGATTTCATGTATTTGGCACATGTGCAGAAACGGCCATTAACAAATCTATAGAAAATATAGGTAAAGTTATGTCTATGAGTAAGGCTTACTAAGCCGAAACGCGTAAGACACGTTTGTCTGGGAGCTGTCAGGCTCTGTTGGTTCAAGATTTTTAAAGTTTCCAAATAAAGTTTCTTTTTGATTTGAATTAAAGTGCCTCGAGTCCTACCTGGTTTACTGCTTGATTTTGAGAAAGTTATGACTTGAGACATGTTCATTCTATTTTCCACTACAATTTGAATAAACAATATATTAAGGGGTCGATTTATCAAGCTGCGCCAGCGGACAGGGGCGCATATACGCGCCCCTGTCCGCCACAGCTCGTCTCTGGCAGGCTGAATTCCCTTGAGGGAATTCAGCATTGCACACGAGCGCTATTTTGCACTTGCATGCAATCCTGCCCCGCACAGCCAATCACGCACGGGCAGGAGCTGTCAATCTCCCCGGTCAGACGAGACCAGGGAGATTGAAATTCGCCACCTTAGAGGTGGTGAAAGGTTAGGAAAGCAGTGGTCTGATGACCGCTGCTTCTTAAATACGGACTGCAGGTTCTCTTGTGAGAACCTGCAGTCCGTAGGGGGTCGAAAGGCTTGCGAAGCCTTTGATAAATCAATCCCATAATATCTAAACTAACCTTGGCAAACCATTACAATATACTTAAAGAGTATTGTTTATTTGCATTACTGATCTCAGATACTTTTGAACAATAGATCAATCTGAGTAAATTTGGTATATTACATCATTAAACATTCCTTGTTACACAACACCATTCTGGCTGCAATTAAAATAGATTAAATGAAGTTTATCCTAATTTATTTAGCATGCTGTTTGTATTTTAAACAAAGGAGTATCAGATTAGCAAATAAATAACAAAGTTAATAGACTTAAATCTAATTAGCTCTTCACTCCCAGATGAAGTTTGTTGATTTAAGCAAACTGTCTATTTAAACAGAAATGACAGAAATGTACTGTTTACAAAGGGTTTTCCAAAACTAGTTTACTGACCTTGTCAGCACTGCAAATATGAACATGCTACAGACATTGTGAGATATATTTCATTGACCAGTATGACTCCTTTTTCTATATCTTCCCAAAAATGTGTTCCAATCAGATTTATTTGTGACAATTGCCCTATTTTATTTGAACTATCTGATATTTTATGGCATTTAAACCTGAATAATGTAAATATTAAAACGAACATTAAAGGGACATTCTGGTCAAAATTTAAATGCACATTGATTAATTACATCTTTTATTAGAAACATATTTGCAATATACATGTATTGTATTGCCAAAAATGCTTCTAGTAAACATTATCACTGTTTTAGTCTTAACATTTTTCTCTGCACATGAAGCATATCTAGATATTCTCAGTGCACCAGCATTTTAAATAATGCAGCTGCTTAGAGCACAAGTGAGGCTTATATCATGTAAGCAATTAACAAATTAAGTCATTATGAAATGGTACTAGCACTGTGTTTAAAATGCTGATGCACAGAGAATACTTAAATACACTTTAGAAACTGCTATAGCTTTTATAAGAAGCCTTTTGCTAATACATGTATATTACAAAAATGCTTCTATTCAAAACTGAAATGCATCCATGCGGATTCCAATTTTAAAACCTAAATTCTCCTTTTCTGATTCAGATAGTGAATACAATTTTAAACAACTTTGCACTTTATTTCTATTGTAAAACTTGCTTCATTCTGTTGACACCCTTGGTTTCCAATTTACCTCTATTATTTAAATATCTTCTTTTCCATGGTATCCTTTGTTGAAAAACATAAGTAGGCTTAAGAGCAGCAATGCACTACTGGGAGCTAGCTACAGATTGGTGGCTGAACATATATACTTCTTGTCCTTGTCTCACCTGGTGTGTTCAGCTAGCTTCCAGTAAATCACTGTTGCTCATTCAACAAAAGGTACCAAGAGAACAAAGCAAATTTGTTAATAGAAGTAAATTGTGAAGTTGTTTAACATTATATTCTCTGTATCACGAAATAAAAGTTAAGTTTTATATCCGACTTCCCCAACTGTTTGAAATTGAGTAACCATCTGCAGTCAGATCACACTTTCTATACAAACTGGAGCTACACATGCACGAGCACACAGTTATGCCCGACTATTTTCTAATGGAGTAACCATCTGCCCTCAGATTACGCTCTCTATGGTAACTAGAGCTACACGAGCACACAGTAATCCCCAACTATTTGCTAATGGGGTAACCATCTGCCGTCATATTATGCTCTCTATATAGTAGAGGAGCACGAGCACACAATCACAACAACTACATACACAGACACAGTCTGCACAGCCAGCACTAGCAGCTCAGCTCTGCGACCACACTTGCAGTTCTGATTGGGTGTACATATCACGTGCGCATACTCTTCCGCCAATCGTTATCCAGCGCACCTCTAGCGACTTTTTCAAACATCCTTGCGGCCGTTGGAATGCAGTGAGTGTATAGAGTTTAGTTGCTTATTGGTAATGAGGGGTTAAAGGGCCGCAGGCGGCTCGGATTGTTCAAGTCTCGGTCCTTAATACCGTGCACGTGATGGAGGGTCGCATTGTCACTCCCGGGCCGTACAGGGCCACCAAATTGGTGAGTTTCTTCGAATTTCATAGAAGTTGGAACGAAAGTATAATATTGTCATTTGATTCACTCGCTATAAGGGAAGCGACTAGACAATAAAATATGGCATGGGAGAAAGGTGGGCTTTTGTGTGTTAGCTTTAACCTGTTCGCTTCCAGAGAGATAGAACTACATCATTGCATAACAACGATGTATTGTTATCTCTCTGGCAGCCAAGGGGTTAATGATCTTTGAATACATTTTATTAGAACAAAAAGTTTTAATGGGCACATTGTATACAAGCTCATAGTTTTGTATAACAATGTTATTGCTCTCACATGCACTACTATATATATATATATATATATATATATATATATATACTACTATATATATAGTGTGTGAAAATGTTATGACACTGAAATCTAAAGGCAGTGGTTGAATGTTGCTGTCCTTACATAATTATATATAACTCATAAAGTTGTTGCCATGGCAATGTGATTTATTATAAAACCTGAAAATGCTTTTACATGAAAAATATGTATTCATCTCTATTAAAGGGGCGTGCAACCCAATTTTTTTTCTTCTTTTATGATTCAGATAGAGCATGCAATTTCAAATAACTTTTTCCAATGTATTTATATGATCTAAATGGTTTTGAAAAGTATACATAGGTAGGGCTCAGAAGCTGCTGATTGGCGGCTGCACATATTTCTATTGTCGTTGACTTTCAGCTAGCTCCCAGTAGTGGATTACTGCTCCTTCACAAAATGATACCAAGAGAATTAAGAAAAGTAAATTGGAAAGTTATTTAAAATTTTATGATCTGTCTGAATCATGAAAGGAAAAAAATGTGGGTTTCATGTCCGTTTAATGTGACTTGTTGGAAGTTATTTCACACTCTAGACCAGCATTTTACATTACTCTTGAAAATTATATAGTCATCTTAGTTTACGTTTTGGAAAGGGTCAGAACACCATGTTAATGCAAAAATATTTTGCTATCTAAATGCCAAAAAGGGGTTGGCATGCTGTCAAACTGGTGGCTGGCAGCTTCTTGCATATGCCTCGCTCGATTGGCTCAACAGTCATATCCTGTTAGAAGCAGCAATCCATTGTGGTTTCAGAGCAGACTTTTACATATTTTTTTTTGTATGCTAATGAAAAATGTATAATATATTGAACGTCCCTTGACATAAATGCAGTTTATTGTGAGCAAAACGTGTTTGTTTTTGTTTTTTTGTTTTTTTTTTAAACTGCCACTAATATATATATATTTATTATTATTATTATTATTGTTGTTATTATTTTTTAATGAATGAAGCCAGCAGGGCTCCATAATTAAGGAATTGCACTCTCACCAGAACGGTTTAAAGTGATTGTAAAGTCGGCCTCTTGTCTAAACACCTGTGTAACATTTGTCAAGAAGAAAACTTGAGTTTCATTCATCAAATTTTAATTTTTTTTATTCGTAACCTTATTTTTCGGTATTTTATCCTAGTTTTCGCTAAAATCATCCTCCTCCCGGCATTCGCGCTCCGTTCCTCTATTTTTTGATCAACGTCTTGATAGCCAATAACGGCTCTAACCACAGGGGGACCCACCCCCTTACCATGACGTAATACGTCATCATTGCGCATGCATTCGGTTGCGGTGTAGAGCTAATGTATTGTAAGCTCGTGCACATTTCGCACATGCGCTATATATCTAAACACGGCGTCGCAATAGAATGTTATACGGAGTCCTGTCATTTCCTCTGTATTGTGCCGCTTGGATTAGTGGATCTGAAAGGGCTCCGTATATCGGTACATTGTGTTATTTTGCTTAAAGTAAATGAGATTGCAGTTTAACAAATTAATTTACACTCGATATTATATTCTTTAGAGATTGCGGGATTAAAAGTTATACTTTTAATAGATCCTGTCCTTCACCACTCGCAACGATAGTTTTCATTGAATAGAGTTAGACTCATTCAATGAATACTATGTTGTTAAAAAGCGGAAACAGGAGTAACGCATGCGCAATTGAAAAACTACACGGGAGCGCGCAGTGCCGAATTAGCAAACAGTGAGTGGGAGGAGCGTGTAAGTGAATGATCGTTATTTGTTATATAAAATAAAAACGAAATAATAAATTTGATTAAAAACGGATTGTGGCGGTATGCTTAATCGGATGATTCGGTACAAAACTATATTATACAAACAGGAAAAATTTACATTCACTTTAAAGGGATACTAAACCCAATTTATTTTTTCTTTCGTGATTCAGATAGAGCATGCAATTTTAAGCAACTTTCTAATCTACTCCTATTATCAAATTTTCTTCGTTCTCTTGCTATCTTTATTTTAAAAGCAGGAATGTAAAACTCAGGAGGCGGCCCATTTTAGCCAATTAGTGCAGTGTCAGCCACAACTCCATGGAGCGTGAGCACAATGTTATCTATATGGCCCACATGAACTAGCAGTCTCCTGTTGTGAAAAGCAAATAAAAAAGGATGTGATAAGAGAAACCTGCAGAGATTTAGAGGGTTGAATGTTCTAAAGTATATTAATATATCAATGTTGGTTGTGCAAAGCCAGGGAATGGGTAGTAAAGGTGTTATCTATCCTTTTTTTAAACAATTATAATTTTGGTGTAGGCTATCCCTTTAAGAGCTAAATATTACTTAGAAATTAGCCCCACATTCAAAGATGCTACAGACCTACTTCTCCAGACATCCTTGTCGAGAGCTGTAAATCAATAAGGGCAGAATAGTAAGCATAGACCTTCTACATAACCTCCACAGCCGTGCCTAGGACAACATAAATTGTGCAGCACAATTTACCCCATGGCTGCTAAAAAGGACTACAGTACGCAGTATGGGAATACACTGCCGTTCTCTCTGGTAGCCAAGGGGTTAAATTGTGCTGCCCATATTATTATTATTACTATTATCAGTTATTTGTAGAGCGCCAACAGATTCTACAGTGCTATAAACATGATAGGCGGAATACAAGGAAACATTTATAGGAATCAGACGGGTAGAGGGCCCTACCAAGAGTCGCACTGTTGTAGTCGGCTCTAAAGAAGGTGATCTACAAACAGCTGGACACTTAGGCTTACATGCTAAGGGGGTTCAGGGGATAGCAATGGAGGAGAGTAAACGTTATAAAGAAAGGTTAGTGTAGGTTGTATGCATCCCTGAACAGGTAAAGTCTTTAGGGAGCGCTTGAAGTTTTCAAAACTAGGGTCTTGTGGGGCAAGGCAGAGAGTTCCACAAGATGGGAGGGGTAATGATGGAGTTATCGACAGTTATAGAGAGATTGTGGGTGGAGATTTTCGAAGAAGTAGAGAAAATAAGGAGCTCAGTTTTGGAGAGATTTAGCTTGAGGTAGTGAGAGGACATCCAGGAAGAGATGTGAGAAAGACAGTTATCTTGTTCTTGGCAACAACAGAAGTGTCAGCCCCCACTGTTAACACTGAGCTTCTCTCTGGAGCTAGTGTTCTGTCGGTTTCTGCAAACCGACGGAATGTAAGACCAGGTGTCTGCGCATGCGCGCAGTTACGTAGTCTCATCTCATTGTTACAAAATCTACAGAGCAACTCCCATTAGATTTTGCAACCGCCAAGTGCACGTGACATTGGTTGCAAAATCCAGAAAACACCCAGCTGTCATCCGATTTTGCGACCAAGGAGGAGTACGCATGTCTGCACCTATATCAGCGCTTCTCATTTAAGGTGAAATACCTAGTAAATTTATTGTAAACTTTACAGTGGGAGTTTAGATATTGTACCAACAAGGTGGTGTTCCTTTAAAGTGATGGTAAACTAAGACCCAGTCAAACATGCGATCGTATAGAAAATAAAAAAATAAAGTGACTTTCATTCAGGAAACTGCCGCAATCTGTCGGTATTTGTAAATATCTAATATTTATATGCTTCATATTCACCATCCTTCCTCCGTCTGTATAACCGCCGCCATTGATATTCTATGTCACGTTTGTTTCAATACCAATAGAAATCCAGGCCAGTCGGCAACACTGAAATAAGCAAACACGCCCTACATTATGTAAATGCATGCTATACTATTTGTATACTATGTATTGCATAAGTAATGACTCTCATGCACAGAGCAAGCAGTGAAGACCAAAATGCCCAAATAATGATTTAGAGAGTGGGTGGTTCCGCTCTCTACGTCCGCAATGGAACAGATCAGGAAGTAATGCCGGGGACGGAGCAAGGAGCGATAACGCTCAGTACGTCGCATCTCTAAATTTATTATCAAACCGTTGAGATTTAGGTTGTACAGACTGGAGGAATTTAGGAATGCATGAAATTTACCATCACTTTAACTGAAATGTATACAGCATCCCCCTATCACACACTCTTTTCACTGCACAGCCTACAGCTGGAATACTTTATGTATGCAGCCTTTCTTTCGCAATAGCACATCTGGGAAGAGATCATATACTATACTGCTTTAACTTTTCTGGGGGTCCTTTCGTTGCAGCTGTTTCTAGTTATTAATAATAATTTAATAAATATAAAATCGGATGATTTCATTTGAATCCATGATGTTCTATAATGTCAGGTCTTGCACTTAAATATAAATTTGCACTATGCTTTTAAGCAAGTTAGTGGCTACAGATCTTCAAGACCCTTTAAAACAAGCAGATAAGCTGATTATACAAAGATAATATAAAAAAAAAAAAAGTGCTGTATTATACCTGTGTTTGTAAAACCTATCAGAAGCGCTGATATAGGCGCACACGTGCACACTCCTCCTCAGTCACAAAATCTGATGACAGTTTTGTGTCGGATTTTGCAGTCAGTGACCTATGTCGCATGTGCAATTCGCGGTTGCAAAATCCGTTGGGAGCTGTTCTGTTGGATTTTGCAACCAATGGAATGTGATAACGTAACTGCGCAGATCGTTTGGTTGCGCACCAGTGTGTTGTCGGATTCTACGACCCGTCTGCATGTGCGACCTTACAATCTGAACATGCGCGCAAGTTACGTCATCGCATTCCATCAGTTGCAAAATCCTACAGAACAGCTCCCATCTGATTTTGCAACCGCAAACTACGCAGTCTCTTGTGAAAAGCTAATATAAAAGCATGTGATAAGAGGCTGACTGTAGTAGCTTAAAACAGACATAAATTTAGAGGTTTAAATGTTATAAAATCTTATAATGTTGGTTGTGCAAAGCTGGGTAATGGGTAGAAAAGCCGTTGTCTATCTCTCTTTTTTTTTTTTTTTTTTTTTTTTTAAAACAATGACAATTTTGGTGTAGTCTGTAATTTTAAACTTTAGGGCGGCAGAAATAGGATGAGGTTTTAATATTCAAATTATATAGATTGGTCAAATTTCCTATCACTTTAAAGATAGGAAAATGTCAGTTATTTTTTTTATTTTTTTCCTTGTCTACTGTAACGTCTTACTTCTGGACTAGTGGAGATTTCAAGATACTATTATTATACTTTATTTCTAAAGTGCCAACATATTCCGCAGCTCTGTCCATGGGTACAATTGATATAAGTAAAACAATGATAAAAAAACTTGTAAAAGGCAAGACAAAATTTGAGAAACAAATACATGAGGAATTCCCTATTCCCGTGGAAATATATATAATTTCCATGGGAATAGGGAATTCCTCATGTATTTGTTTCTCAAATTTTTATATATATATATATATATATATATATATATATATATATATATATATATATATATATATATATATATTCTAACAATCAAGTGCTAAGAAAGCACTCTTGGGATTCAACAACCGTGAATCAAAATTGTGTGTCCTCCGCAGAAAATCTTTGCCAGCTGGGTCGGGTTTCTTAAATACAATGCACAAATTCATTGCATAAATTGATTAGATGATAATTTGAGCAATAAACATTGAGAACCATTAATAACTAATGTTAGCATAATATCGGCATAAATTGCAGCTGGATATAATATCTCATAGGGATGGCCGAAAGTTTCTGGCTCCTAGATTTTTGAACAAATTTGTCTAACCCTTTTCTAACGAATTAGAGTATCTAAATCTTTTCTTCTAAGTTGCCGCATTTTGTTGCAAAAAATAGTGTTCTAATTCCAAAAAGTCTCTAGATACTCGGTGAATGAACATTTAATTCATAAATAGCATTCTGTAATTAATCAGTGCTTTATTTTTGCTTTAGGGTGTACCTCTTTAGATTTGTGTAGCAGAAAGGAGAATGTGAGTGACCTGAGGCAGTTGTCTTTACTAGTCTTACATGATACTGGATTTCCCTGATAACTACCCATTCTCCTACTGTGCTAGCGCTATATAGAAAAAATAAAGGGCTTTATTATCAGCACTTACTGCTGTAAATCCCTATGGCAACAGTTAATTGATTCAGCTGTTAACATTGGGTGTGTCATAGGTTACTTTGAGGTTTGCCTTGTGATTCAAAGGTTTTGAACCTCTGACCAGGGTGGGAATGTTTTTATTGCTTTAGCTACTTGTTTGAATGTTCAGTTAAATAGTTTACCTAAAGTGAAACGATGGAAGTTAAAAAATGAATGAGAGACTTTCATTCATAAATACTTTAGGTTATACTTACCTTCAGAGCTATTTCACTATAAAAGCTACACGGATATGAGCTGAAGCTCCGGTCGCCATTTTCATCAATTGATTGACCGATAACTCGCCTGCAATCAACTAATTGTTTTTCCCTCCCGGGCGTTCAGCCCCACAAATGTCACTGCCCGGGGGGGAAACAATAATTAGTTGATTGCAGGTGAGTCATCTGTTCATCAATTGATGAACATGGCGACCGGAGCTTCAGCTCAAATCCGTGTAGCGTTTATAGTGAAATAGCTCTGAAGATAAGTATATCCTAAAGATTTCATGAATGAAAGTCTCTCATTCATTTTTTTTAACTTCCATTGTTTAACTTTAGGTAAACGATTTAATGTGAAAGTCAATGCTAGGATTGACTATTGAAACAAATAAAGAGGACTTTCATTCATGAAGTATAAGATACTTAATGTAGAAAGCTCCTTTGTTTCAACCGATCGCCGTTCTCAGCTCCTACAGCAACTCACGGCTAAAAAAATTCTTTAAGAGTTGACGTTTTCACCTCTTAGCCAATAGCCATGCGGTAAATCCGGCTTGGCACCCATGGGAGACGGATTTACCGTGCGGCTATTGGCTAAGGTAAGTATAACCTATATAAAAGTATAATAAGTATATAAGTATAACGCCATAACGGCCTTAAAAGGTTAAAGGACCTTGTAATTGCTAGACATTTCTGTTGTGTTGCTATGGAATAACATATCAGCCAAGTCAACATTTTGAAAACATATAATATCCTTTTTACTGCATTTATTTTTCAGTATTTAAACTCCACCCACAATTTGCCTTTAAAGAGCCAATCAGGGCTTTAGTCTACAGACGACAAGCCTAGCAATTGTCATAAAGTTAGTATAAAGTAAATTGTTTTGCAGTTGTTATGTGACCGATGTTATGGACAGATATGTAGCAGGGTTAGACTATATGAAAGTGGTGGCCCTTTCCTCTCCTAACTGCAGGAAAAAGTCTTGCTTTTTTTTTTTTTTTTTTTTTACAAGTTCTAAGAAAAGAGACTATCACCAATTCTTTAAGAGTTGACGTTTTCACCTCTTAGCCAATAGCCGCACGGTAAATCCGTCTCCCATGGGTGCCAAGACGGATTTACCGTGCGGCTATTGGCTAAGAGGTGAAAACGTCAACTCTTAAAGAATTTTTTTAGCCGTGAGTTGCTGTAGGAGCTGAGAACGGCGATCGATTGATACTTCACGTAGAAAGCTCCTTTATTTGTATCTTATACTTCATGTATGAAAGTGCCCTTTATTTGTTTCATTAGTAAATCCTAGTGTTTGTACAACGCTAGGATTGACTTTCACTTTACATTCAGTTTAAAGGCACAGTAAAACCTTTAGGTTTTTATATAAGATGCTCAGTTGTGTAGTAAGACTAATTTACAATATACTTTCAATATATTTAATATGTTTTAGCTCTAGAATCTTTGGCTTGTCTAATTCTCAAACCTAGGAAAGCACACTGCAGATTTATCAAGGCCAACCCTGCTACATATTTCCCCCTAATTGGCTTTAAAAAAATGCCAAACAATTCACTTTATACTAACAATATGACTGTGGGCTAGCCTGCTATTCTGCATACTCAAGCCTGGATTGGCTCTTAAAAAAAATAAATATGCTAGTAGAGTTTGGCTATTGCAGCTGTTTGTTCATTCTAAAAATGTTGTGAGAGTACATCACGCCAAAATAATAATCATATACACAGATCTATTAATGGTCAAGTATAGAGGCAAATACAAGTGAAATACCGACGCCCCTTAGTAAAAGTCACACATTTTTTGACAGAAATAGCACACATTTTGTCACATAACGTACACAATACAGGGTTGCAATTTTTACACCTAAAAGCCCTGTGGTCTGGAATTCCTGTTAAAAACCACATGGAATTCTTAGCCACACAAATCGGCACACACAGAACAAATATCTACATTTATTTATGTCACAGATTCTTCATCTGAGCACTCTGCAATAAAAATTGCATGCAGTTAAGCCTTTAATGACCCAATTACTTTGTCTACATCTGCACAAAGTTCTGATGTAAACAAATTTGAAGGCAGCCAAAACGGCTAGGACGTTCTATTCCGTCTTAACTGCGCTAAAGCCTGGCACGGTTAGGACGGAATAGAACGCCATAACGGCCTTAAAAGGTTAAAGGACCTTGTAATTGCTAGACATTTCTGTTGTGTTGCTATGGAATAACATATCAGCCAAGTCAACATTTTGAAAACATATAATATCCTTTTTACTGCATTTATTTTTCAGTATTTAAACTCCACCCACAATTTGCCTTTAAAGAGCCAATCAGGGCTTTAGTCTACAGACGACAAGCCTAGCAATTGTCATAAAGTTAGTATAAAGTAAATTGTTTTGCAGTTGTTATGTGACCGATGTTATGGACAGATATGTAGCAGGGTTAGACTATATGAAAGTGGTGGCCCTTTCCTCTCCTAACTGCAGGAAAAAGTCTTGCTTTTTTTTTTTTTTTTTTTACAAGTTCTAAGAAAAGAGACTATCACCATTGTGAGTTTTCCAACAACAAGGATATCATAAGGAAGATACTCACAAGAGGTCCTGATATTTATTGACTCACAAAGGATTCAGGAAGAACTTCCAATGAAAATATGTTCAGTTAAAGGAACACTCAATCAAAAATAAACTTTCATTATTCAGATAGAGCATGCCATTTTAAACAACTTTCCAATTCACTTCTATTAACAAAATTTGCAGTCTTTTTATATTTAAACTTTTTGAGTCACCAGCTCCTACTGAGCATGTGCAAGAATAAGTGTGTATGCATTTGTGAATGGCTGATGGCTGTCACATGGTACGTGTATGCATTTGTGATTGGCTAATGGCTGTCACATGGTACAGGGGGAGTGGAAAAATACATAACTTTTAAAATTGTCTGAAAAAAAATCTACTACTCATTTGAAGTTCAGACTAAGTGCTATTGCAATGTCTTGTTATCTTGCACTTGTTGATTATGCAAATCTACTGAGGTGACTGGTCCTTTAAAAGGATACAATATTTTAGCTGAAAATTTAGTGTACAGTGTCCCTTTAAAGAGACAGTAAACACTCTGAGATTTGTTTATAAAAAGTTAGTTATGCATAAAGAAGCAACTTTTGCACTACACTGTCATTTATTTATTTTGCTCCCTTTTCATGTTTAGCTCTGTGCAATTTCTAATTCCCAAAACATAAAGGGGCATGAAACCCAATTCTAATTATTAATAGAATGGATGAAGAAATTTGTATTTTTTTTCTATGCATACATGTTTTGTGGATAATCCATTTATATAGCCCATCTGGGTGTGTTTTGTAACAACGTATAGTTTTGATTATTTTCTCTTGTTAAGTGTATACAGTACACGGATCATCCATTACTTATGGGATATTCTCCTTCCCAACAGGAAGTTGCAAGAGGATCACCCACAGCAGAGCTGCTATATAGCTCTTCCCCTCACTGCCATACCCAGTCATTCTCTTGCAACTCTCAACTAAGATGGAGGTCGTAAGAGGACTCTGGTGTTTTATACTTAGTTTATTTCTTCAATCAAAAGTTTGTTATTTTTAAATGGTACCGGAGTGCACTGTTTATCTCAGGCAGTATTTGGAAGAAGAATCTGCCTGCGTTTTCTGTGATCTTAGCAGAAGTAATTAAGATCCTTTGCTGTTCTTACATTTTCTGAGGAGTGAGGTAACTTCAGAGGGGGAATAGCGTGCAGGTTTTCCTGTAATAAGGTATGTGCAGTTAAAATATTTTTCTAGGGATGGAATTTGCTAGAAAATGCTGCTGATACCGAAGTAATGTAAGTAAAGCCTTTAATGCAGTGATAGCGACTGGTATCAGGCTTATTAATAGAGATACATACTCTTATAAAAGTGTATTTTAAAACGTTTGCTGGCATGTTTAATCGTTTTTTATATATGTTTGGTGATAAAACTTATTGGGGCCTAGTTTTTTCCACATGGCTGGCTTGAATTTTGCCTAGAAACAGTTCCTGGAGGCTTTTTACTGTTGTAATATGAGTGGGAGGGGCCTATTTTAGCGCTTTTTTTGCGCAGCAAAAATTACAGACATGCAGCTTCTTCCTGCATGTTCCAGGACTTCTCTGAAGGGCTCAAAAGGCTTCAAAAGTCGTATTGAGGGAGGTAACAAGCCACAGTAGACCTGTGGCAGTTGTTGTGACTGTTTAAAAAACGTTTTTGTCATTTGTTATTCCGTTTTTGGTATTAAGGGGTTAATCATCCATTTGCAAGTGGGTGCAATGCTCTGCTAACTTGTTACATACACTGTAAAAATTTCGTTAGTGTAACTGCCTTTTTTCACTGTTATTTCAAATTTGGACAAAATTTGTGTTTCTTAAAGGCGCAGTAACGTTTGTTATATTGCTTGTAAACTTGTTTTAAGTGTTTTCCAAGCTTGCTAGTCTCATTGCTTGTCTGTTTAAACATGTCTGATACAGAGGAACCTACTTGTTCATTATGTTTGAAAGCCATGGTGGAGCCCCATAGGAGAATGTGTACTAAATGTATTGATTTCACCTTAAACAGTAAAGATCAGTCTTTATCTATAAAAGAATTATCAACAGAGGGTTCTGTCGAGGGGGAAGTTATGCCGACTAACTCTCCCCACGTGTCAGACCCTTTGCCTCCCGCTCAGGGGACGCACGCTAATATGGCGCCAATTACATCAGGGACGCCCATAGCGATTACCTTGCAGGACATGGCTGCAATCATGAATAATACCCTGTCAGAGGTATTATCTAGATTGCCTGAATTAAGAGGCAAGCGCGATAGCTCTGTGGTTAGGAGAGATACAGAGTGCGCAAATGCTGTTAGAGCCATGTCTGATACTGCGTCACAGTATGCAGAACATGAGGACGGGGAGCTTCAGTCTGTGGGTGACATCTCTGACTCGGGGAAACCTGATTCAGAGATTTCTAATTTTAAATTTAAGCTTGAGAACCTCCGTGTATTGCTTGGGGAGGTATTAGCTGCTCTGAATGACTGTAACACAGTTGCAATTCCAGAGAAATTGTGTAGGCTGGATAGATACTATGCGGTGCCGGTGTGTACTGACGTTTTTCCTATACCTAAAAGGCTTACAGAAATTATTAGCAAGGAGCGGGATAGACCCGGTGTGTCCTTTTCCCCACCTCCTATATTTAGAAAAATGTTTCCAATAGACGCCACTACACGGGAATTATGGCAGACGGTTCCTAAGGTGGAGGGAGCAGTTTCTACTTTAGCAAAGCGTACCACTATCCCGGTTGAGGACAGTTGTGCTTTTTCAGATCCAATGGATAAAAAATTGGAGGGTTACCTTAAAGGGACAGTATACTGTAAAATAGTTTTTCCCTTAATGTGTTTACAATTGCTCTTTTTACCAACTGCAGAGTAAAAAATGTATGAAAATTAGCTTTTTAAGGCTTATTTGTGTATATTAGAGCTCTGATTTTGTGTTTTGAAGCCACAACCTAATAAAATGGGTTGAGCTTGTAGGTATAATCCGATCTCATTACTGTTTCACATTGTGCAAATATACCTGCTTCTTTATCTTATATCTATCCTTAAAACAATCACCAGTACTTTGAGAGAACAATGGAAAAATCAACATTTTATTACCTTATCTCTGCTATATCGCACTGGGAGTATAATTTCTTCTGCTGGCTGTGTTTACAAAGCTTATCTATAGCTGGTACGCGCGGCCACAAACTTTCAGAATAGGTGGGGATACCACATGCTAAATCAACAATTTCAAATGCCAATATAAGGGTAAAGGAGCTACTTGTAAACAATTTAATACACTCCAGCAGGTAAAGTGGATCATTGGGAACAAATTAAAGGGGAGAAAGTTTTTGAGTAAACTGTCCCTTTAAGAAAATGTTTATTCAACAAGGTTTTATTTTGCAGCCCCTTGCATGCATTGCGCCTGTCACTGCTGCGGCGGCATTCTGGTTTGAGGCCCTGGAAGAGGCCATCCATACAGCTCCATTGGAGGAAATTATTGACAAGCTTAGAACACTTAAGCTAGCTAACTCATTTGTTTCTGATGCCATTGTTCATTTGACTAAACTAACGGCTAAGAATTCCGGATTCGCCATCCAGGCGCGTAGGGCGCTATGGCTTAAATCCTGGTCAGCTGACGTGACTTCAAAGTCTAAATTACTCAACATTCCTTTCAAGGGACAGACCTTATTCGGGCCTGGCTTGAAGGAAATTATTGCTGATATTACTGGAGGCAAGGGTCATACCCTTCCTCAGGACAGGGCCAAATCAAAGGCCAAACAGTCTAATTTTCGTGCCTTTCGAAATTTCAAGGCAGGAGAAGCATCAACTTCCTCCGCTTATAACAAGAGGGAACTGTTGCTCATTCCAGACAGGTCTGGAAACCTAACCAGGCCTGGAACAAGGGCAATCAGGCCAGAAAACCTGCTGCTGCCCCCAAGACAGCATGAAGGAACGGCCCCCTATCCGGAAACGGATCTACTGGGGGGCACATTTTCTCTCTTCGCCCAGGTGTGGGCAAGAGATGTTCAGGATCCCTGGGCGTTGGAGATCATATCTCAGGGATATCTTCTGGACTTCAAAGCTTCTCCTCCACAAGGGAGATTTCATCTTTCAAGGTTATCAGCAAACCAGATAAAGAAAGAGGCATTCCTAAGCTGTGTGCAAGACCTCCTAGCAATGGGAGTGATCCATCCAGTTCCGCGGACGGGACAGAGGTTTTATTCAAATCTGTTTGTGGTTCCCAAGAAAGAGGGAACCTTCAGACCAATCTTGGATCTAAAGATCTTAAACAAATTCCTCAGAGTTCCATCGTTCAAAATGGAAACTATTCGGACCATCCTACCCATGATCCAAGAAGGTCAGTACATGATTACAGTGGACTTAAAGGATGCCTACCTTCACATACCGATTTACAAAGATCATCGGTTCCTAAGGTTTGCCTTTCTAGACAGGCATTACCAATTTGTAGCTCTTCCCTTCGGGTTGGCCACAGCCCCGAGAATTTTTACAAAGGTTCTGGGCTCACTTCTGGCGGTTCTAAGACCGCGAGGCATAGCGGTGGCTCCGTGTCTAGACGACATCCTGATACAGGCGTAAAGCTTTCAAATTGCTAAGTCTCATACAGAGATAGTTCTGGCATTTCTGAGGTCGCATGGGTCCTTTCAATCATCCAAATCTAATTTCTCTGAGACTGACTGCATGGAGATTGAACGCTTGATTCTATCAAAGCGTGGCTTCTCCGAGTCAGTCATTGATACTTTAATGCAGGCACGAAAGCCTGTTACCAGGAAAATCTACCACAAGATATGGAGTAAATATCTTTATTGGTGTGAATCCAAGAATTACTCATGGAGTAAGGTTAGGATTCCTAGGATATTGTCCTTTCTCCAAGAGGGTTTGGACAAAGGATTATCAGCTAGTTCTTTAAAAGGACAGATTTCTGCTCTGTCTATTCTTTTGCACAAGCGTCTGGCAGAGGTTCCAGACGTCCAGGCATTTTGTCAGGCTTTGGTTAGAATTAAGCCTGTGTTTAAAACTGTTGCTCCCCCGTGGAGCTTAAACTTGGTTCTTAAAGTTCTTCAAGGAGTTCCGTTTGAACCCCTTCATTCCATTGATATTAAACTTTTATCTTGGAAAGTTCTGTTTTTGATGGCTATTTCATCGGCTCGAAGAGTCTTGTGAGCTATCTGCCTTACAATGTGATTCTCCTTATCTGATTTTTCATGCAGATAAGGTAGTTCTGCGTACCAAACCTGGGTTTTTACCTAAGGTGGTTTCTAACAAGAATATCAATCAAGAGATTGTTGTTACATCATTGTGTCCTAATCCTTCTTCAAAGAAGGAACGTCTTTTACATAATCTGGACGTAGTCCGTGCCTTGAAGTTTTACTTACAAGCTACTAAAGATTTTCGCCAAACATCTTCCCTGTTTGTCGTTTACTCTGGACAGAGGAGAGGTCAAAAAGCTTCGGCAACCTCTCTTTCATTTTGGCTTCGGAGCATAATTTGCTTAGCCTATGAGACTGCTGGACAGCAGCCCCCTGAAAGGATTACAGCTCATTCTACTAGAGCTGTGGCTTCCACCTGGGCCTTTAAAAATGAGGCCTCTGTTGAACAGATTTGCAAGGCTGCGACTTGGTCTTCGCTTCACACCTTTTCAAAATTTTACAAATTTGACACACTTGCTTCTTCGGAGGCTGTTTTTGGGAGACAGGTTCTACAGGCAGTGGTTCCTTCCGTTTAAGTTCCTGTCTTGTCCCTCCCTTCATCCGTGTACTTTAGCTTTGGTATTGGTATCCCATAAGTAATGGATGATCCGTGGACTGGATACACTTAACAAGAGAAAACATAATTACTCTTGTTAAGTGTATCCAGTCCACGGATCAAACATTACTTGTGGGATATTCTCCTTCCCAACAGTAAGTTGCAAGAGGATCACCCACAGCAGAGCTGCTATATAGCTCTTCCCCTCACTGCCATACCCAGTCATTCTCTTGCAACTCTCAACTAAGATGGAGGTCGTAAGAGGACTGTGGTGTTTTATACTTAGTTTATTTCTTCATTCAAAAGTTTGTTATTTTTAAATGGTACCGGAGTGCACTGTTTATCTCAGGCAGTATTTAGAAGAAGAATCTGCCTGCGTTTTCTATGATCTTAGCAGAAGTAACTAAGATCCTTTGCTGTTCTCACATATTCTGAGGAGTGAGGTAACTTCAGAGGGGGAATAGCGTGCAGGTTTTCCTGTAATAAGGTATGTGCAGTTAAAATATTTTTCTAGGGATGGAATTTGCTAGAAAATGCTGCTGATACCGAAGTAATGTAAGTAAAGCCTTAAATGCAGTGATAGCGACTGGTATCAGGCTTATTAATAGAGATACATACTCTTATAAAAGTGTATTTTAAAACGTTTGCTGGCATGTTTAATCGTTTTTTACATATGTTTGGTGATAAAACTTATTGGGGCCTAGTTTTTTTCCACATGGCTGGCTTGAATTTTGCCTAGAAACAGTTCCCTGAGGCTTCCCACTGTTGTAATATGAGTGGGAGGGGCCTATTTTGGTGTTTTTTTTGCACAGCAAAAATTACAGACACAGACATCTAGCTTCTTCCTGCATGATCCAGGACTTCTCTGAAGGGCTCAAAAGGCTTCAAAAGTCGTATTGAGGGAGGTAAAAAACCACAGTAGAGCTGGGGCAGTTGTGACTGTTTAAAAAACGTTTTTGTCATTTGTTATTCCGTTTTTGGTATTAAGGGGTTAATCATCCATTTGCAAGTGGGTGCAATGCTCTGCTAACTTATTACATACACTGTAAAAAATTTGTTAGTGTAACTGCATTTTTTCAAGGGGGAACCAGGAGTTCCCTAGCGATGTTAGAAGTCTCAAAGATAATTCGCTGGGCAGAGTCTCACACTTGCCACCTGTCAGCGATCCACATCCCAGGCGTAGAGAACTGGGAGGCGGATTTTCTAAGTCGTCAGACTTTTCATCCGGGGGAGTGGGAACTCCATCCGGAGGTGTTTGCTCAACTGGTCCATCGTTGGGGCAAACCAGAACTGGATCTCATGGCGTCTCGCCAGAACGCCAAGCTTCCTTGTTACGGATCCAGGTCCAGGGACCCGGGAGCAACGCTGAAAGATGCTCTAGCAGCTCCTTGGTTCTTCAACCTGGCCTATGTGTTTCCACTGTTTCCTCTGCTCCCTCGACTGATTGCCAAAATCAAACAGGAGAGAGCATCAGTGATTCTGATAGCGCCTGCGTGGCCACGCAGGACCTGGTATGTAGACCTAGTGGACATGTCATCTCTTCCGCCATGGACTCTGCCTCTGAGGCAGGACCTTCTAATACAAGGTCCTTTCAATCATCCAAATCTAATTTCTCTGAGACTGACTGCATGGAGATTGAACGCTTGATTCTATCAAGGGGTGGCTTCTCCGAGTCAGTCATTGATACCTTAATACAGGCTCGGAAGCCTGTCACCTGGAAAATCTACCACAAGATATGGAGTAAATATCTTTATTGGTGTGAATCCAAGAGTTACTCTTGGAGTAAGGTTAGGATTCCTAGGATATTGTCCTTTCTCCAAGAGGGTTTGGACAAAGGCATATCAGCTAGTTCTTTAAAAGGACAGATCTCTGCTCTGTCTTCTTTTGCACAAGCGTCTGGCAGAAGTTCCAGACCTCCAGGCATTTTGTCAGGCTTTGGTTAGGATTAAGCCTGTGTTTAAAACTGTTGCTCCCCCGTGGAGCTTAAACTTGGTTCTTAAAGTTCTTCAGGGAGTTCCGTTTGAACCCCTTCATTCCATTGATATTAAACTTTTATCTTGGAAAGTTCTGTTTTTGATGGCTATTTCCTCGGCTCGAAGAGTCTCTCTGAGTTATCTGCCTTACATTGTGATTCTCCTTATCTGATTTTTTTCATTCAGACAAGGTAGTTCTGCGTACCAAACCTGGGTTTTTACCTAAGGTGGTTTCTAACAGGAATATCAATCAAGAGATTGTTGTTCCATCATTGTGTCCTAATCCTTCAAAGAAGGAACGTCTTTTGCATAATCTGAACGTAGTCCTTGCCTTGAAGTTTTACTTACAGGCTACTAAAGATTTTCGTCAAACATCTGCCCTGTTTGTCGTTTACTCTTGACAGAGGAGAGGCCAAAAAGCTTTTGCAACCTCTCTCTCTCTCCTTTTGGCTTCGGAGCATAATACGCTTAGCCTATGAGACTGCTGGACAGCAGCCCCCTGAAAGGATTACAGCTCATTCTACTAGAGCTGTGGCTTCCACCTGGGCCTTTAAAAATGAGGCCTCTGTTGAACAGATTTGCAAGGCGGCGCCTTGGTCTTCGCTTCACACCTTTTACAAATTTGACACTTTTGCTTCTTCGGAGGCTGTTTTTGGGAGAAAGGTTCTACAGGCAGTGGTTCCTGCCTTGTCCCTCCCATCATCCGTGTACTTTAGCTTTGGTATTGGTATCCCACAAGTAATGGATGATCCGTGGACTGGATACACTTAACAAGAGAAAACATAATTTATGCTTACCTGATAAATGTATTTCTCTTGTAGTGTATCCAGTCCACGGCCCGCCCTGTCCTTTTAAGGCAGGTCTAAATTTTAATTAAACTGCAGTCACCACTGCACCCTATGGTTTCTCCTTTCTCGTCTTGTTTTGGTCGAATGACTAAATATGGCAGTGAGGGGAGGAGCTATATAGCAGCTCTGCTGTGGGTGATCCTCTTGCAACTTCCTGTTGGGAAGGAGAATATCCCACAAGTAATGGATGATCCGTGGACTGGATACACTACAAGAGAAATAAATTTATCAGGTAAGCATAAATTATGTTTTTCTGAAAAATTTCAGTTAGATCCATCTCCACTCCTCCTGTATCATGTGACAGCCATCACAAATGCATATCCTTGCACATGCTCAGTAGGAGCTGGTGACGACTAAAAAAAAAAAATGTAAATATCAAGACTACACATTTTGTTAATGGAAGTAAATTGGAAAGTTGTTTAACCCCTTAGCACCCGAGGACACAAAAAGTGGTCGTTAAGGACCAAGGACGCTTTCCAGGGTATTGCAGCGATGCCTCAATATTGAGGCATTGTGCAATACCCTTTTTAAGCACACCTCTCTGCAACGGGCAGCGATGGTGCCGATCGTTGGTGGGTGGGAGATATACGAGGAAGGTGGGGGGTGGCCCATCACTGGAGCAGTCCCTGGTCCATCAGTGCGCAGCAGATGTCGGGAGAGCACGAGGGGTGTGTGCGCACGCTAAAGGCAGGAGTGAGGGGGGAATAAATGTTGGGGAAGGAATATGGGAGGTGGTAGGGTATTGACGGGGGGCAGCTAAACTACAGAAAAAGGAAATTTATGCTTACCTGATAAATGTATTTCTTTTACGATATGACGAGTCCACAGATTTCATCCTTACTTATGGGATATCGCCTCCTGGTCAGCAGGAGGAGGCAAAGAGCTCCACAGCAGAGCTGCATAAATAGCTCCTCCCTCCCCCCCAACCCAGTCATTCGACCGAAGTTAGGAAGAGAAAGGAAAAGCCAAGGAGCAGAGGTGACTGAAGTTTAACAAAAAATTAAAACCTGTCTTAGAAAATAACAGGGAGGGCCGTGGACTCGTCATATCGTAAAAGAAATAAATTTATCATGTAAGCATGACTTTCCTTTTCTTTTACAAGATATGACGAGTCCATGAATTTCATCCTTACTTATGGGATACAATACCAAAGCTATAGGACACGGATGAAAGGGAGGGACAAGACAGGAACCTAAACGGAAGGCACCACTGCTTGAAGAACTCTTCTCTCAAAAACAGCCTCAGATGAGGCAAAAGTATCAAATTCATGAAATTTGGAGAAAAAAAGTTGCAGCCTTGCAAGTCTGTTCAACAGAAGCATCATTTTTAAATGCCCCTGAGGAATCCACAGCCCTAGTAGAATGAGTCGTAATTCTTTCAGGAGGCTGCTGTCCAGCAGTCTCATATGCAAAACGGATGATACTCTGCAGCCAAAAGAAAGGGAGGTAGCCGTAGCTTTCTGACCCCCTACGTTTTCCGGAACAAAACAACAAAAAATGAAGAAGATTGACGAAATGCTGTAGTCGCCTACAAGTAAAACTGCAAGGCACAGACCACGTCCAAGTTATGTAACAGACGCTCCTCCTTAGGAGTGGGACACAATGAAGGAACTACAATTTCCTGATTAATATGTTTGTTGGAAACAACCTTAGGAAGAAAACCAGGTTTGATACGTAACACTACCTTATCGGAATGAAAAATAAGGTAAGGAGAATCAAATGGAAGAGCCGAGAACTCAAACTCGGCGATCAGAAGAAATAGCAATTAAAAAGAAAACTTTCCAAGATAACAACTTAATATCTATGGATGCATAGGTCCAAATGGAACCCTCTTAAGAAGTAAATTCAAACTTCAAGGAGGAGCAATAGGACTAAACACAGGCCTGATCCTAGTCAGAGCCTGACAAAAAGATTGAACATCCGGAATATCTGCCAGACGTTTGTGTAACAAAATAGATAAAGCAGAAATCTGTCCCTTTAAGGAACTTGGTGATAACCCCTTCTACAAACCCTCTTGGAAAAAGGACAAAATCCTAGGAATCCTAATCTTACTCCATGAGTAACCCTTGGATTCACACCAATAAAGATAATTATGCCATATCTTATGGAAAATCTATCTAGTAACAGGCTTACGTGCCTGAATCAAGGTATAAATGACCGAATCAGAGAACCCTCGCTTAGATAAAATCAAGCGTTCAATCTCCAAGCAGTCAGCTGTAGAGAAATTTAGATTCGGAGGATGGAAGGGTCCCTGAATGAGAAGGTCCTGCCCCAATGGAAGCTTCCATGGTGGCAGAGATGACGTCCACCAAATCGGCATACCAAGTCCTGCGAGGCCACGCAGGAGCGAGGAGAATCACAGAAGCCCTCTCCTGTTTGTTCCGAGCAATCACCCGGGGAAGGAGAGCAAACGGTGGAAACACAGAAGCTAGGTTGAACGACCAAGGTACTGTCAAGGCATCTATCAGTGCGGCCTGAGGATCCCTGGACCTTGATCCGTATCTCGGGAGCTTGGCATTCTGACGAGATGCCATAAGATCCAGCTCCGGCCTGCCCCATCGGAGAAGCAGGGTCCATGGAAAAGTCTTCTCCCTCCTATGGGCCTGGAAATAAACGAAAGTCCTGAGTTAGAATGTCTCAGACTTTCAATGCAAGGGCAGCATCAGTATATGGGAGGCACAGTGAGAATTATATCCCACCAGTTCCCATTGCTTTGAAGCCATAAGATGCTTCCTTTTTTTTTTTTTTTTTTTTTTTTTTTTCTGAAGAGACTTGATCTGGTCTAGGCTACACCCTAGAACAAAGTAGCACACATAGGTACTACAAAAAAATAATAAACTCTTGATTGAAGAATCTAAACTAACACCTCACTTTACCTCTTCCTATCACTAACACAGGCAAAGAGAATGACTGGGTTGGGGGGGAAGGGAGGAGCTATTTATGCAACTCTGCTGTTGTGACCAGGAGGCAATATCCCATATGTAAGGATGAAATCCGTGGACTCGTCATATCTTGTAAAAGAAAATTGGGTTTAAATTTTTTATGGCAAAAAAAGCAGAACATTTAGCAAATTGGGTACTGGCAGACGGCTGCCAGTACCCAAGATGGCGGCAAATAGAGGGGGGAGGGTTAAAAGAGCTGTTGGGGTTATAAGGGGGGATCTAACACTGCAGCATAAAATATAACATAATTAATTTTATTTTTTAAAAAAAGCCTTTTATTTACTACTTAAAGTGACACTGAACCCAATTTTTTTTTTCTATCATGATTCAGATAGAGCATGCAATTTTAATCAACTTTCTAATTTACTCCTATTATCAAATTCTTTTCATTCTCATGGTATCTTTATTTGAAATGCAAGAATGTAAGTTTAGTTGCCGGCCCATTTTTGGTGAACCCACTGTGTTGTTCTTGCTAATTGGTGGGTAAATTCGCCTACCAATAAACAAGTGCTTTCCATGGTCTGAACCAAAAAAATAGCTTAGATGCCTTCTTTTTCAAATAAAGAAAGCAAGAGAACGAAGAAAAATTGATAAAAGGAGTAAATTAGAAAGTTGTTTAAAATTGCATGCTCTATCTGAATCACGAAAGAAAAAAAATTGGGTTCGGTGTCCCTTTAAGATGGCGGGGATAATTGTGAGGTGGGAAGAGAGCTGTTTGAGGGGGGGTCAGCGAGGGATCGGGGGGTGGGATATGTTAGGTGGGAGGCTGATCTCTACACTAAAGCTAAAATTAACCCTACAAGCTACCTAATTAACCCCTTCACTGCTGGGCATAATACAAGTGTGGTGTGCAGCGGCATTTAGCGGCCTTTTAATTACTGAAAAGTAATGCCAATGCCATAAATGTCTCTTTCTGAGCAAAGGGGATCCCAGAGAAGCATTTACAATCATTTGTGCCATAATTGCACAAGTTGTTTGTAAATAATTTCAATGAGAAACCAAAAATTTGTGAAAAAGTTAACAATTTTTTCTTTTTTTGATTGCATTTGGCGGTGAAATGGTGGCATGAAATATACCAAAATGGGCCTAGATCAATACTTTGGGTTGTCTACAAAAAAAATTATATATACATGTCAAGGGACAGATATCGGTGTTACAATGTAACTATCGCTAATTTTGAAAAGAAAGGTTTGGAAATAGCAAAGTGCTACTTGTACTTATTGCTCCCTATAACTTGCAAAGAACATGTAAACATTGGGTATTTCTAAACTCAGGACAAAATTTAGAAACTATTTAGCATTGGTGCTTGTAGATATGGAACAGATTTTGGGGGTCAAAGTTAAAAAGAAAAAGTGTGTTTTTCCATTTTTTTTCCCTCATATTTTATATTTGTTTTATAAGTGCATTTAATGGTGAGAAAAACAGTATATAATATGTGTGGGTACAGTAAATGAGTAAGAGGAAAATTTACAGCTAAACACAGCAGAAATGTAAAAATAGCCTTGGTCCCAACCGGACAGAATATGGAAAAGTGGTCCTTAAGGGGTTAAAGAGATACTAAACCAACATTTTTTTTTTCTTTCATGATTCAGATAGAGCATGCAATTTTAAGCAACTTTCTAGTTTACTCCTATTATGAATTTTTCTTCGTTCTCATGCTATCTTTATTTGAAAAAGAAGGCATCTAAGCTAAGGAGCCAGCAAATTTCGGGTTTAGGACACTGGACAGCACTTGTTTATTGGTGATATCCAATCAGCAAGGACAACCCAGGATGTGAACCAAAAATTGGCCGGCTTCTAAACTTGCATTCTTGCTTTTTAAATAAAGATAGCAAGAGATTGAAGAAAAATTGATAATAGGAGTAAATTAGAAAGTTGCTTTAATTTGCATGCCCTATGTGAATCATGAAAGAAGAAAAATTGGGTTCAGTGTCCCTTTAACGGTAATAAAATTGAAAAATGGTCTGGTCACTAAGGGGTTAAAATTGTATGCTCCTATCTGAATCATGAAAGTTTAATTTTAACTTGAGTGATCCTTTTTAATATGGTTTTTAATCAATGGAATATGCCCCGCCCCCCAAAAAAACAAAACCCACAGACAGTGGGAAGTTGATATGCATTAGCGCTAACATTTCTACTGTGAATTTAAATTTGCATTTATGCCCATTTTAATATAATGCACCATTTTATATACAGAATTAACATCCTGTTGCAACCTTTAAGAACAATTTTATAAACAGTAGAGTAGCATAATCTACAAATGCTTAATAAAAAACATGCAATAACGCTTTTTTTGTTTTTTCTTCCTTTCTTTAAATTCCATGCTCTATTAAAATAGCGAAAAGTATAATTCTGTGTTTCATGGCGCTTTAAATAATGGATGACCTAATCTTGTAACCTTTCTGTATTCTAGTGGAATGAAGTGACTAAATACTTTCGGGCGGGTATGCCACTAAGAAAACACAGGCAACACTTTCGAACATTTGGAAATTGCTTTACAGCTTCTGAGGCAATAGACTGGCTTCACCAACTTCTGAAAAGCAATAGCAATTTTGGCCCAGAAGTCACAAGGCAGCAGACAATCCAGCTCTTAAGGAAATTCTTAAAAAATCATGTAATTGAAGATCTAAAGGGGAGATGGGGCGCTGAAGACTTAGAAGACAACAATAATCTTTACAGGTATTTACTCTTTTTATTAGATTTAAAGGGCCATAATACCCAAATGTTGAAACACTTGAAAGTGATGCAGTATAGCTGTAAAAAGCTGACTAGAAAATATCACCTGAACATCTCTATGTAAAAAAGAAAGATATTTTACCTCAAAAGTTCCTCAGTAGCCACATCCCATTGTAAAGGATTTCTAAGCAGCATATTAGTATGTCTGTCCTGGGACAGCTGAAAGGATGAGCCTCATGCACTCTCATATTATTTCCATATTCAGATTAGGGAAGTTTACAATGAAATCTCATGAGATTACAGTAAAAGAGTTCATGACCTCAGCACTGCTGATGCTGATTGGCTGCTGTTCATTTCTTCATTTTTTAATTTTTTTTTTACCTTCAGCTGGGAACAGCTGAGTATAACTTTTTACACAGAAATTACTCTGCTGAGCTGAGGAGATTGTGAGGTAAAATATCTTCCTTTTTTACATAGAGATGCTCAGGTGATATTTTCCTGTCAGCTTTTTACAGTTATACTGCATCAGTTTCAAGTGATTTAGCATATGAGTATTATGTCCCTTTAAATGAATATTTAAATGAATTAGGGGATGTAACTTTTGTTTCAGAATGTTGTCTTTACTTTGATTGATTGTACATTTAATTAGTAAATATCTCTATTAGGGGTGCCTAAAATAATCGATTCTGCGATGCATCGCGATGCAGCCTGTTAACGATGCTGCATCGATGCAGTGCAGATCAGAATCGATTCAGGGGTGACATCATCGCGCAACGTCACGTGACCCCGCCTCTCTCACATAGCAGACGAGCCGACAGCATTTGTGTCAGGATTAATCTGGTTACAGCCCCCAGCTACACCACATCAGGACTTGCTGTGCACTCTGCGCAGATATCTGACCCAGAGAGCATTACCAATAGACCTCCTCTCACATGTTCCGGTCAGGAATTTTTATGACACCTATCCTAAAGAGCCGACAGCAGCCTCATGTAAACAGTGAATCTTTTCTTGTATTATAGATTCACTGTTTACTGTTGCGGTCTCTGCTGCATGTTTCCTCTCTGTCAGACCCCTAGCCCAAAGGAGCATTTGAGGGTTGCTATTAGATACAGCAAGTCAAAAGTTTTACAGCAACCCTCAAATGCTCGTTTGGGCTAGGGGTCTGACAGAGAGGAAACATGCAGCAGAGACCGCAACAGTAAACAGTGAATCTATAATACAAGAAAAGATTCACTGTTTACATGAGGCTGCTGTCGGCTCTTTAGGATAGGTGTCATAAAAATTCCT